>NW_007578089.1:20463-41668 GCF_000690725.1 Stegastes partitus | reverse complement strand
GTACTATTATTTAATACCAAGTTTTGGTAATTTAACCTTTAAATTGCAGCTTAATGTTGCTGTGTCATTGTGATCTGTTCTAAATATCTGAATGGCACTGAGTGCACACTGTAGTCTGATTGCAGCTCAAATAAAGCAGCTACAGTTTCACTTTGAGGCATGCTTTTGGCTGTTTTTTCCTTTCTGAGAAAAGCAAAGTCTATGCTTTAATAGTATGAGACTTTGGATAAAGCCATCTTAAACAAATGTATCCATGCAAATAAGGTATTTCCAAAGAAGTTTAGGAGGAGAGATGGTATCGGTATCGGTATCGGCAGATACTCAAAGTTGAAATATCGGTATCGGTCCATCCCTAGTTATCACAAGTAGTTTTTTAGATTCTACAGCACCATTGTTCACAATCTTGGCTTGTGTGATTAATGTGCACAGATAATCACAGGTCACCTTTTATTCCTTTAAGGCCTTTGTTTCCAGGAAATCCTGGGGGTCCAGGATCACCAGGCTCCCCTGGGTAACCAGGCTCACATTCGTAGTCTATGGGGTCAACCAGGCAGAAATGTTAACCAACATAAGCTAAAAATGTCTGCAAGTGATAATTAATTAAAGACATATGTATGTGTTTTCATATATATGTGAAAAACTGAGTACAATTTTTTGAGATTGAAAATAATCCAAAAATTACCTCCACATCCTGATCAGATCCCATTATGGAATGATGGAGCCACACCATGTCCACACACAGACACACAAATCAGAATGTAAGTCTTCCTTCAAGTGAACATGTGTGAAAACTCCCAACATTATTCAAACAATTAGATTTGTAAGTCTTTAGTTGTGTGTGATATGCAGTGACAACAACCATACCTGGAGGACCTGCGGGGCCTATGACACCTTTGATTCCTGGGGGGCCTTTACGTCCCTTTGGCCCTGGAAATGGATCGATTTCAAAATTGGTGAACCTTCCTGGCTCTCCCTTGTAGCCCTTAGGACCAGTGGGGCCTGGTGGACCGGGCCTTCCTCCCCCATCTAGGAGAATGTAGGAGGTAATGTCAAGTAATGTAGGATCAAGACATAGAGTTTCCAACAATGAAAACACAGAACACTGATGGAGGAGAAAACAAAGGTTTTGGAGCAAGGCCTTGATTTATAGCCCTTATGGTCACAGCACTACATCTCTTGTGAAAGAGCTGAGACAACACTGACCTGTTGACCCTGGTGGACCAGGTGGACCAGGCATGCCCATGTTCCCAGGTTCCCCTGGGATTCCCTGTGGTCCTGGATATCCATGGTCACCTTTAGCACCTGCGAAATATAGACACAGAGCAAGGAAAGAGTCACAAATATGTGGTTATTCCCAAAGGAAATAATGGTTATTTATTATTTTTATGGAGAATTTGAACAATCAATTTACCAGCAAACTAGTCTATCATCAGTTTCACTTCACATGATTTTCTGCAAAAAGTATTGTCATTAGACTTTTTTTTTTTTTTTTTTGAGATAAGACTGATGGAAACATGCAAGAGGACAGTGTGAAAGTGGTTTGTGCTGCAGTAGTGGTTTGAGAAACTGCTTTAGAGCAAACCTGTCATTCATTTTAACTTTTTTTATTCTGTTGTGATTGACACAATTAACACAGACCACAACTTGGAATTAAACATCACATTTCTTTCAGCCCCCCAGTGTGTGAGTGTAAACATCCTACTGGACTGTAAAGCCATATGCATAATTCAGAAAGCAGTTTCATGATTAGATTTCATATTTAAAAAAAATAGAATAGAACAGTGCTACCAGCGCCACACATGGCTCAACCAGTGAACAGAGTGTTGTTGCTGCTGTGGTCTCACCTCTCGCATCACTTCCGTTGTGATAGATGGTGCGACCAGGGAGACCTTGATCTCCTGGATAACCCTGTTGGATGCAAGGACATGGATGTGGAAACCATTGTTAGAAATACAAAATGATCCTGACGTACAAAGGTGAGAAGAGTGACCAAGTATTAAATGTAACAGCTCCACCGAGTAACCACTAGAGGGCAGCAGACAAAGTAGGATCGCTCTTCTTCATTTTCTTCACATACTTACAAAACCTCAAACCATAAGTAGAATAAGCATGTTTGCAAAGATGCCAACAAGCAAGATTTTTTCCCTCTCAGGAGTCATTCTGGTTTTAACTATGATGGAATATTTTCCAGAAATCTATTTGCACCAAACACAAGCTCTCTAATGTATTTATATTACAATGCACATCCATTAGATGTTCAAACAAACCTCACCTTTGGTCCAGATCTTCCAAAGAGACCCGGAAGTCCTTTTTCTCCACGGTAGCCCTGAAAATGTATCAGTGTATTTAACCCAAAAACAGATGTCTAAGTATAGCCACGTAAGCAACAATTTAATAATATAACGTGCTTACCTCAGGTCCAGTTTCTCCATCCCTACCAAGATATCCTGGAAGACCCTAGAGATGGGAATAATGAACTGAAAAACATGGCACGCATGTGTTCGTCTGACGAGACGGTGCTGTCGGATACAATTGACCTACCCGAATTCCAGGAAATCCAGGGATTCCTTGCTCTCCTTTAATTCCTGGAGTATAGTAGTCACCTCCACCCTGACCAGAAGAAAAATCATTTATTTTTCTCTTTCTCTCAGAAACACTTGTAGAATAACAGAAACAAACTCACATCTCTGCCCTTTGGTCCACATGGTCCAGCACGACCTTTGTCTCCCTGAGAAGCAAAAAAAAAGATAGCAATGTGGGAGGAAATAAGTCAGCATAGAGAAGTAGGAAGGATTAAGTATATTTAAATGGCTGCTCTGACATATGCAGAAGACGAGGGCGCTGCTTTCACCTTGTAACCTTTAGGTGGAAGAATTTCTGGAGGCGGTATTATGATTTCCTCTGCTCCTTGTGGACCAGGTGGGCCCTGTTCACCCTGAAATACAAAAGTTGAAGAAGTGAATGTATTGTTGTGTATTATGCATCCATAAGTATGTGCATACCCACCACACATACACATGCACACACACACCCATAGACACAGCATTAAAGCTTAGTGCATCGCTGCCAAAGGTCCACAAAGGTATCTTACATTGTCACCTTTGTCGCCTGCCAGTGATCCTCCAGGGTCACCCTGCACAAGATCCAAAAGTTTAATAAAGACTTGGCTTTTCATGTGAATGTGTTATAGCATGCACTGGTCAACACTGGGAAGCAGGTGACTCACCCGTGGTCCTCTCAGACCTTGAGGTCCTCCATACCCCTAAATGGAATCACATATACACAAGTTAGTGGTTAATGCATAGTCGTATATGGTCTTACAGTTTATTTTATATGAGTACAAATGGTTATTTATTTATTTATTTTACCTCAGACCCAGGAAATCCAGGAAGGCCACTTTGGCCTTTAGGTCCACTGTGTCCACGTCTTCCCTGAGTTTAAAATCAAAACCACTTGTTAAACACAGTGAATTTAAAGCTATGTCATGGTAACTGCAAACAAAAGGAGATCATTTAAAATGTTTAATGCCTGTTTCATTTATTTGCATTGTATCATAAAGAAGCATTGTGGTGTCATAGTGTGACTGAAGCACATACGGGCAGTCCAGGTTCCCCATCTCTCCCACGGTCGCCCTGTGAAGCGAAATACGGAAGACGAGAAATGACGGTAAGATTTTTACAGATGTAAAGTGTTAGAGGTAATTATGGAACCACACAAACAGGATGGGCTTTTGACTTTAATAAAGTCCAACTTGTAACAATCTGAACTTCTCCACTTTAGAAGAACTTACAGGAAGTCCTGGAAGGGTGGTACCATATAGAGGTTCTCCTTTAATTCCTTTAGGTCCAGGGAATCCCTAACAAGAAGACACAGCAAAGGCTCACATCAGACACTTATTGAATACTAAGTAACAGGGGGAAAGAGACCAGGTACTGTATTTGCATTATTTCCACAAAACACTTGTCTGACAGAAAATTCATACATCAAAACATGGTAAAACCCAAACATCTGGACATAAATGCCAATCAAACCTCCCAAACCCAGTCTCCCTTTTTACATTTAAAGACTTTGAACTTCTAAGTGCATGTAGGCTGAGGGCTGTTGGTACATGAAGGTACAAACTTTTCTACACTATTCTGCACCCTTTCTGTGAATCTGCAGACTTCCCAAAAGGACTTGCACACAGCTCTCAGCATAACTGGTGATGTATATATATGGCTGTCTCACTCCTGACAAATTGTGCACAAACCAAAAACGGATGCACTCGATAGAAATCTGCTGTATGCGACAACATCTGGCTGCTTCCTGTTGGAGTTATTTATTGCACATTTGTAGAGTTGTTTATCTTTTCAGTCAAACATCAGCAAAGAATTTACAGAAGTCACAACTTTTGGTCGTTTGATAAAGTGTACAAACAGTGTAACACCACAAGCAGGGAGTAATCAACAGAGCAGCAATTTTTTGTTTTCGATTTTAAATGGTGACATTTTCTAGCAATGATGGGCTGCAGGTGGTTAGCACTGTTGCCTCGCAGCAAGAAGGTCACTGATTCGTGTCCCAGTGAGGGCACTGGGATCTTTCTGCGTGGAGTTTACATGTTCTCCCCGTGCAGCATGGGTTCTCTCCGGGTTCTCCGGCTTCCTCCCACACAGTCCAAAAACATGTTGAGGTTAATTGGTGATTCTAAATTGTCCATAGGTGTGAATGTGAGTGTGCTTGGTTGTCTGTCTCTAAGTGTAGCCCTGTGATAGACTGGTGACCTGTCCAGGGTGTCTCCTGCCTTCACCCTAAGTCGGCTGGGATAGACTCCAGCCCCCCCGCGACCCTAGTGAGGATTAAGTGGTGTATAGATAATGGATGGATGGATGGATTTTCTAGCAATGCCTTCTAGAAATGTCTTCTTTGTTATATCATTTGGAATCCTCACAAACCCACACACTCCATCACGACGTCTGTGATGTCAGTTAAGGTGAGGGTTTAGTGCTCAGGCCTGAAGGAGGGTTTGGGCCAATATTTCTCTGCCTATACAAAGATCTGGGGTTATGCAGGGACATGGATGTGATTATTGTAAGTAACCGATGTTGCCTCGCTTTAGTCGAGCCATCTGACCAATCTGAGCAGCCTGAGCTTTTGAGAGGGGGACCTTAAAGAGACAGGATCTGGAACTGAGTGTTTCAGACAGAAGGTGAGCAGAGATCCTGCAGCAATGTACAGTATGAGAAAAAGAACGTGTGTTTTTTACTTTAAAGCAAGTAAACATTTTTTTCAGTCCCAAAAAATTAAATGCTGGAAGAACATCTGAAAGTCTGTCTCTAAGTGTGGCCCTGCGATGGACTGACGACCTGTCCAGGGTGTCCCCTGCCTTCGCCCTAAGTCGGCTGGGATAGACTCCAGGCCCCCCGTGACTCTAGTGAGGATTAAGCGGTGTATAGATGATGGATGGAAGAACATCTGAAAGTCTCACCATTGACTGAAGAACTAAAACATCAGAACAGGTGTTTGACTCACCGGCGGCCCATGGATACCATCCAAACCGGGAAAACCAGGGACTCCTGGAAGACCCCTTGTCCCATTACAGCCATCCACTCCTACTGCACCAGGCTCCCCACCTGCCCCTGGGTGACCCTAAACATTAAACATTAGTCTTGGTTAACAGTGTAGAGAAGGTAACAGCTGTTGTCTTGCTAACTTTAACTTTAAAAAAACAAAGGAATTCATAGCTTCAGCTCAACATTTCATAATTATATATATCAGTGGAAATGGCCAGCTTTTGTTAATTCACATAAAACAGTTGACTAGTAAATCAATGAGCTGAGCCAGGCTGATGTTCACAGTGCGCCTCAAAAGTGTCCACTAGAGGGCGCAGCGGCTGCACGTTTCAAACCAGTGCACCATTTCAGATGCAGGCAGTTGCACACCTGGGAACACTACATGGCACATTCACAAACAGAAGAGTGTCTGCAATCAAAGCTATAATCCAAACTCCTCTTGAAAGAAAAAATAAGTGAGAAGCATCTCAGATCCACATGAAGGAGTTCAAAGTTTGGGCAATTGGGGCAATTCCTCCAGAGTGTTATTCAGCTTTAATTATGACTGCCACGGTGAGCTGTCTTTTTCTCATTTGCAAGTGAATATACAACAACAGTAGTTTACTTACAGGCAAACCGCTGTCACCGGGAAAACCAGGAGCACCAGTCGAGCCCTGAAATGAAAAAAAGTGGGCACGTGTTATTAATTGCAAGGTTAGATTGTGCTATCCACTGTCACTCTCTTTATCGCTTTCATTGGCAAATGATCATTTAAATATGTTTATTATTGCACAGTAACATTTCTTGATAATGATGAACTGTATATGTGCGTGTAGCTGCTGCCTTGATTTCCTGGAATGTTTCTGACACAACATGCTCGTGAACATGAACACTAACGCGGTCTCCTTTGGGCCCCTCTGGGCCATATGATCCTGCCATTCCCATCCTGCCTTTATCTCCAGGTCGTCCTGCACGTCCCCACGGTCCCATAGATCCTCGTGGACCTCGCTCCCCTGCCCTACCTGGAGCTCCCTACAAAGCAAAAAAATACCGTTAAAAATATTGACATCTTTCCCAAACACCAGTAACGTTATGATGGCTTTCACTGAGCATAAAAATAATGTCAGCAGTCAAAATGTACAGCACTTTTTTTTATTGTGGATTTCTTGCTTATCGCTCCTGGTGAACCATCTGAACTCCAAAACTCTCCAGCAGGATTGAAAGGACATGTTTTCTTTTCTTTTTTTTTTTTAATGCCAAGATTACATCATATATCAGAGCTAGAAATGGTAAAAAGAATTGTTGGATTTTCAACTTTCCAAATGTCCTTGAAGTGCCTGAAGTAACATGTGACGCATTAGCAAAACCTAACCAGCCTAAAATTGTGATATTTTATCAAAACGCTTTTTTTCTGTGTATCTCATTCAAAAAAAAAAAGCCAAAGATGAACTGTTGTCACAAGTTAGAGTCTGTAAATGTGAAAAATGCACCTCATTGCACTCTTGAAGCGACTCAGCTGTGACTGATGTTCATGTGACAAACATTTTGGGACTTTCTGGCTGAACTGGGCTGAACTGCAGGCAGTGTTCACACAGAGCAGATAGGAAACGAGTACGGGAACATGTGAGGGCCCTTGGAAAAATGTTTGTTCCAGGGTTTCTCCAATTTTTGTAAAATAAACAATCCAAAATCTTTTTATTGATTTATGACATTTTAATGTTGTCATACTGCACAAAGCACTATTTCAGTTCTCTCCACTTCTGGACATAGTTGTGCTGATTTGTATTAGAGGTGCATTACAATAAAAAAAACATATACCCACAGTAAATAAAAATGCAACAGGAGCAAACTTATTGGGGTTCAGACACAAAACAGATGAACAAGATAAAAACCGTCTGTATGATATTTTGGTACTCAAAGAAAAATGAGGTCAAAATGTGAGAGGATCAGACGTTACTATTTGGAGAGCAGTTCATGAGATGAAGAAGTTCATACCCGAGCACCTTTGGCAGGAAGACACTGACACACAGAGCAGTCTCTACCGTCACACGGGCCGTCGATGCCTCCCTGGAATCACAAGCACAGAGCAGATGACGGCGAGGACCCGGCATCAGCAGCTGGATCATACGAGGCTGCATTTTGGGTTTATTTGCCATTCCTGAATATTTAACAGCTTTGAGAATCAGTCTTGAGAACCAACAGATTTCCCCTGTGGAGACTTGATAGTCCTGATTAGAAAGCTTCAAACAAATCACAGTTCCCATATAGACTTGGGTAAATAATGAGCGCTCTGACCTTGATGAGAATTATTTCTGTAATGTATTGACATTGTGCTGAAAAGCCAACTCTGCGAGTCCACACCTCCGGATGCAAAGTGTTCCCATCGATGTGTGTGTGTGTGTGTGTGTGTGTGCATGTGTGTGTGTGTGTGTGTGTGTGTTTCGGTTCTGGAAGTTTCTCTCTGCAGAGATATCTGTGTCGTAAACATTTAGTCGTGTTTTCTCAAAGCCTACTAAATATTTAGAGGACTCTGTGCTGGTGCTATTGACCTTAGCTGCACATGTGTTGATAAACCTGTCCTACTGTGTGCTTCGGTCCAAACCTTCGTGGGAATCTTTCCATCAGTCAGGACAAAGCAACAAACAGTTTGTTCAGTCTTCAGTGGCCTGCTGAGCTTCGGTGCATTGGCCAAATTGGAAAATTACAGCGAGGAGGGAAAACACCAGTAGGTCTCCATTGCTACACATCAAACTGGCCAAACAATTAGAAAAAAAAGAAATGAAAGCTCGAGGACAGCAGCAACCCCTTGAGTCTATAATAATATTGTAATGTCTTTCTTCAATTTAGGTCCAGCTGTATGCCTGTCAGACTAATTTAAATAATAAATGTCTGTATTAACATATAATTATTTGTATATCATTAATATAATATATATATATGTGTGTGTGTGTGTGTGTGTGTGTGTGTGTGTGTGTGTGTGTGTGTGTGCGCGCTTAACAAATTTTTTAGACTACCTGTCTAATTTGTTAAATGCTGTTAAACACTTTTTTATATCCAAATTAGAGGCCGCTCCCTGGGCTTCCCTGAGAAGTCAGACATTAATCAAGTGTAACATTCAACCACTGAAATGAATTTTTCTGTTAAGAATGCAAGTAAATAATAATGATTTGGCATCTTACACAAGAAATAATAATGTGCTGTACTATTTTTTTTTCTATTTACATTTAAAAATTCATGGATACCAAAAAATAATCACAGTTTGGAATTAAAAATATCATTTCTGCTTCTACATACTGGTGTATTAACCATTACAGAAACTTGAAAACAAAAGGATTTGGGTAGTTACCAATGCTGTTAATTTAGGGTATAAACCTTACACTGGGTGGGTGGTGGTTTCATAAATTTGTTAAGCACTGTATGTATAGTAAAATATATAAAATATAAATATTTGTATATGTTGTGTCAGCCAGCTGCCCTGCTGTGCTTGGTTACAGTTGCTAGGCTGTGATTGGTCAATCAGTCTGGCCTTTATAGGACCGTATAAGGAAGTGTAGTTTAAACTCCATCAAACATTACAGTACATTATTTTAATAGCATAATTACCTGTCTGCGTACTATACGTCATCCAGCGGAACAAAGTGGGATTTATTTGGTTTGTATGCACGTCGTGCAGTTGCACATTTGCAATAACATCACAAACGTGGTTTAGCATGCTAGCTCTGTTATGCTATCTCTGTTACGCTATCTCTGCTATGCTAGCTCTGCTATGCTAGCTCTGCGATGCTAGCTCTGCTATGCTAGCTCCAGATGTGTTTATTTCCTGCTAATGTGTCCTGCTAATTTTATTCAGAATATTTCTAGAATTTAGCAACACATTTCAACACAAATACCAATTACTATACTTTTTTTTAAAGTTTGCTAGTAGCCCTTCTTCTTCTTCTTTTTTTTTTTTTTGGCTAACATAGAAATTTACAATACTGTGTTGAATAAGCCAAATTATACTAACTAGCATTACAAATATCTAAATAAATGAAAATGTTGTTGATACACTAGATAAAGGAATGTAATTACAGACAATGTCCAAGTTGAAGCTGCTGCTGTAAACAAGTGGAAAAGATATAAAATCAGATTGTGTTGTAGTTTTCTCCAGCTCCTGCAGTCTAATATAACTGATGCATACTGTTTACTTAACCTTGCATTATGCGGTTTATGTCACGGTTTTGGCATTTCTGAATGATAATGTTACAGCTATGCACCGAGCCGACTCGACCGTAAGACCACCGGGTCCAGTTCATCGGTTCAGCTCCAGTGGCATCTGTGTACAGAACACCAAACAGTTCTGTGCGCTTTTCAGGAAAATGTAAGTGCTGCAGACATAATGTCAACACATATGGAGCTAAACATTCAGTCCCCAGGTGCATCAAGCACCTCAGGACCATTTGCTGGCTTAATAGGAACTAAACTTCTTGTGGTGTTTAAGTTAGGTTTGGGACAACATACGATGTGACATAAACATAGGATGTGCCGTATAAGAAGTTTCATACACACAGTGATATGAAGTTCACTGACCACCGGCTGTGATTGTTTTCTACTAATGTTTGAGACATGGTGGCCTAAACCCCTGGCTTCTTTAACAGCAGCAGCAGCAACGGTGGTGTTCACAACAAACTAAGTGTAGTTAAACTTTGCATGATACATTTCACAAAACGCAAAGCTGAACCACGGTGGTCCGGTATGTGCCGCTAAAGTGTTGACTAATAGGTTTTACAGATGTTCTGGCGTCGCTTTTCAGGACTGCATAGTTCTAATGTGTTTTTGAGTTGATTGGACGTGTTTAAAATTGTGGAAACACACACTGAAGGTGAGTGACTTGCTGTATCTGGTCACAAGTGTGCATAGTGTAAAAAAAAAAAGAAAAGCAATATGAACAGTTATGAGCATTAACAATACATATTTGACATCTTTTTGTGTAGTGCAGTTTAATGGAGCATCTTTAGAAAGTGTCAAAATGTGCCGTAGTAACGTGCCAACAGACACAAAGTAGAGCAGTAGCTACTATGTGAAGTTAGATGACTGTCAAATGCCTTGAGATGTCGGTGTTGACAAATGGTGCTACATGAATACAGCTGAAATGAATTGGATTGAATGCTTAAGACATTTATTGCACCACTGACACATGATGGCAAATTATTTTCAGTGCTATTGTACTGTAATGCGGGTACAAATCATGTCCAACACAGCCTTAAATCTGTCCTAAAGTGAAACATATTTTTTTATTTGAGACCTTCTTAGTCTAATTCAGTGCATGTATTGTTACATTGGAGGTAATCTGACATTTATCAATAAAAATAAAAATAAAAAACTACAGCAAGGAGAGCACACTTTATGTTGCTGTTTTCTGAATACTGCTTTGACTACCAGCAGTGGAGGAAACATTTGAATCTTACTTAAGTAAAAGAAATGGAGCCGCAATTTTAAAAAATTCACAGTTACAAGTCAAATTTCTTGCCCTAAAACCTCAGTGAAGGAAAATATGTCTTAAGTATTATCAGCAAAAAGTGCTTAAAGTAACTATTCATTACATACCAAAGTGTCAAAAGCTGTTTTTATATACTTTACTATTGAATTATTTTTACTGATGCACTAACATGCAAGCAGCATGACTGAGGTACCCCTGATTTAATTCACTTTACATACTCAGGTGGCTTAATTTACCGCATAACAATCATTATTGTTATTTGTTATAATTGAATCCGTTTTTTAAAATCCTAAAATGCTGTTAAGTTACTGCAGCTGTGAGGGAAAAAAGACATAAAGAATAATATCTGGAACTGAAATATAGTGGAGCCAAAGCAGAACACTGAATGAAATCCAAACTAAAGTGAAATGTATGTGTTTGTATGCTGTGTAAATGTTTTAATTTGTCATTTTACAGCAATAATTAGAATTAAAAAGAAAAGTCTTACTGCACTGAGCTGCTGCACAAACAGGACCAGGGCAAGGGTCCACCTGTGAACACAACAGCGGTAACAGATTAACTTTGGCAGCTACTAATTGGCTTTAAAAAGCCGCATAGAGACCCCGATTGAGTGCAGCGTGATCTAAAATGCTACCACTACTCATAACCTTTACGATTTATGAAAATGAAATCAGGCAAGGACAGTTTGTCGTGCACGTTAGCTCGTGGCATGTCGTTCCTCTTGCATGCGGGAGAGCAAATCTCCACCAGCCAATTATAAGCATTAGAGAAGGAGAGCAGCAAGAATGATGTCTGACCAGTTTATTAGCACGCTGCACTTGACACATAAGTGTAAATGTGTACCTGTGTGTGTCTGCCTCAGTGTGATGGATGGCAGTTTTTTTGGTATACAAGCGCTTAGATGTGTTGAAAAGCTGCATAAACAAGCAAGAAGTGTGTTTGTCTTCACGTAAACAGACTCACTGGCCAAAGCAGGAAATGTGAATTCCATTGATGTTTGACACACATACCTCATAAATATTTAGCTAATTTTCAATGCAAAAGAGCTCATTGGTATTCAGATGTATTGCAGATCAGGGAAACATGTATTTTAAGTAATAAGCGCTATAGGTTTGCACTTACAGTCGTCCTCAAATGTATTCTTCCATTAAAGAAAAGGCAAAATTCACAACAGTCACTCAAATAGCTATAAACTGAAAAAAGTAATAATAAATAAAAATTTGCTAAATTCTAATTTAGTGAAATAAGACATTGCTTTTGAATTATGGTGGAAAAGAATAAATTTTTTTTTAAAAACTGTCCCCGACAAATTAGAGCACTTTGCTGATGAGCAGTGGGTCAAAATCCCTGTCAGCAGGTGCAGAAGTCTGATTGAGAGTTACAGAAAACACTTGATTCCAGTGATTGGCTCAAAATATTAGTTCAAGGGTCCCATCATTCTTGTTTTTGTTTTTTTTTTTTGTATATTTCTGTTGAACCCCAATTCAAAAGCAATGTCATGATTTTCATTAAATTTTTACGTATTATTACTTTTGTCAATTTCAACTTATTTCAGCTGTTTTTTTTCCTTCTTTAATGGGAGGATATAAATACATCTGAGGACGACTGCATATTATCAAAGCCCAGCCACAAGAAGTTATCATTTGTTGTCATCAGTAGTTGTCATTACAGATATACCAGAATGATAAAAAAAAAAAGAAAAAAAAAATCCATCTCATGTTGCTCATATTGATAACAACTTCTTATCAATGCTGTTGCAGTGGGACTCACCAGAGAGGGCACAAAGTCACAACAGTAGCCGAGGACTTCATGTCTCATTCATCAGTCTGCCTCCCAGGTAAGCGTTGGCCTCAGTGCTGCCACGTGTGGTGGATGGAAGGAAGCATGAAACAGCAAAAACACCTGTTAGCGAGTGGCCAGCTGATACTATGCGGCATTGAAAAACGGTATCCTTAGAGATCAGAAGCAGTACATGCAGCCATGGCGATTAAAATGCTGATGTCTTCCTATCCATTCATTTGCCAAAGGTTATCAATAAGTCCAACGTGCATGCAAATATCCACCACTCACCCAGATTCAGCAGCTCGAGTGAATTTTCGTGAAGACTTTAGTCCATCCCGAGCAGCATCATCATCTTCACATTCAAACTAATCTCCTGCCTCCATGTCAGTAAACACCAAACTTGCCACTGTTTGCAAAGAGCCGGAATGAGATGAGGAGAAGCGCTGTGACTCGGGTCGACCGCATCAGACCGCCTCCCTCCTCAAGGTCAAGTTCTCTGGGCTGTCCCGTCTATCAGCAGGACTCCAAAAACCCAAATGGAAAAGCTCGGATTTAACTAGTGCAATGACCTGGCATCGCCCTCCGAAGTACAGCAGCGGATGAGTGTGATGAGAAAGCTGGTTGCTGAAGAAAGCGCTCAAAAAAAAAAAAACAGGACTTTCATCACCCCTTGCGGTTTGACTCCTGAGCTCTTGATGTAAATGCAGCAAGAGAAGCCATGGGAAGGCCGGCGTTTGTATTTCCTCTGATCCTGTTTGCTGTGATGCTGATGGCGACCGAGGGAAAAGACGTAAGATGTTTCTGTTTCTTTATGGATGTATAGAAAGTACAGATTTATTCTAAGCAAACGCTGACGAGGCAGATGCTGTATTGGCTGTCTTCTGCTTTTTTATTTCACACACACGTGGGACAATATAACTTAGACTGCAGAACCTGTTGTGCTATAATATAATGTTTGATTGGTGAGCCCTGTGCAATAGGAAACAAACTGATTCTGTATCTAATAACGCTCCTACGCTTGTTTGTGACAGCAGCTTCGAGTTGGACGTTGTCGATGAATATTTCTTTTGCTCCATCCGGCGTATGAACAGCATTTGTTTAGATAATTCTTCATGCTGTTTAGCGCAACTTTGACTTTCTCTAGTCGTAGCTCTCCAAGAAGTAAAGCCACTAAATGTCACTTTGCTCCGCAGCGTGTGTAGTTCCTTTTGTGTACATTGTCGTTCATTCTTCACCGCTTTAACTTTTAATACACAACGCTGCGCTCTGTTTGGAACCGTCTCCTCTGTGCTTATCCAAAACATCTTGCATCCTGAAGTGATGTGGTGTCTGTTTGCACATTTAGCTCACTGTGTACAATATTCTCCAGTGAGCTATGTTGGTGGGCCTTCATGTGGTAGGTCAGGAATGGAGAGAAGGGAAGTACGGAGGTGTGAGAAAATTTCGCAGTCACAAAAAGGCCTCCGGCACTAGACGGAAAGGTTAGCGGAGACATTTCTGCATTAGTTAACATTTTCCTACCACTAAAAACTCTAGTCCGCATCACTAGATTGATAAGGGAACTAAAAAAAACTCAGCTTTTAGGACTGAAGGTCGTGAATGATGAGGGAACCTACATTCAACTCAGCTGCTGTTACAGCCGTGTTTTAGCACCAACATGCTTCTCCTGCATCTACAGGACAATGATTACGATCATGACAATTTATTTCATGCTTGATTATCATCTCATGTGCACAGGGAAATTGAATTCATCACAGTTAAAAGGCCACTGTATTAAATGAGCCAATAAGAACCAGTGTTCCAGCTTCAGCCGTGCACTCCGTGATGCAAAGGTGAATTGGAAATGCCATGCATCTCAAATAACTTCATTATATTAGCAGCTAATAGCCCATAGCTGATCTATTATGTTGCCTACAGACGACCCACTGTGCAGCTTACTGTTTTTTATTACTGTTGCTTCACTTTTTTTTTTTTAGTCTGTTAGCTTCAATGAACCTTTTCCTCTGCTGATAAGCAGCAACGTTTACAGCTTTCAAATTAAATGCCACTGTGCTGAATAGAGACACAAGAGGTCCTTAACACCGCAGAGTTATAGATGTTATTTAGGCAAATTGCTTCCATAAATTTTCCACAAATCCTCCACAAGTAAGCTTTGTCTCCTGAGCGAATAACAAAGTATTGATCGGCATAATGTTTGTGAAAGTGGCAACTGATCGTGCAACATTTTTGATCGCTCAAATTGCAAGCATTGCCTTCAGTGAATGTAGCCGGCAAGGTCAAAATCACCAAGAAAGAACACAGGAAAGCTTTGACGCCAGCAAGGTTATCGAGATTCAAGTGAAATAACACATGCAGTTCAGCTTGATTTGTTTCCTGTAATATGCAGTATGTATGTGCAATGTGGTTAATGGCTGTTAAAATCTAACATAGTGATTGATACCACAGAGTAAAATGTTTGACAACTGGACAATTTCTTTTTTTTTCTTTCTTTTTTTAGTGTGTATGCAATGGAAAATCAAGATGTCACTGTGCAGGAGTAAAAGGCAACAGGGTAAGTGGATGGCTTACATTCTGTTTAAACAGTCAAATCCATCGGGTTTGGGGGATTTTTAATGAATGAATTCTTCCTATTGCAGTTTTAAAGCAACTTTTTCTCACATCATTTTCACAATAAAGTAGTTACTTTAATTTTTCAAGATCTTATTTTTCACTATGACTTTGTTTCGCTGTGGATTCTGCCCAGAAGGAGTAAAAGACATGAAATCTTTGAAACTTTATGACTCAGCAATAGTCTGCATAAAGACTTGTGATGGTATATATTCAGGTATTTGACTAATATTTCATGCACAGTGCAATTATGAAGATCTACTCATTTAAAATGCATGGCAATGAGAAAATTATATTAAATTAATTTTTACAGTTTGTGTATCCAGTTATACTTACACACATGCAAATATAATTTAATTTATTGTCTTAAAGCTGGGAAAATGATATGAATGTTTGCCAACGTGGCTGAAGATTTGATTATAGTAGTGATACTTTAAAATGTATGGATCAGTATTTACAGATAAAATATGGTAAAAGTTCTATTTTTTGTGGTTTGTCTGCTCTCAAACACATCAATCCCCACTTGCAGGGGGACAAAGGTTTTCCAGGAGATGCGGGTCCTCCAGGGGTAGAAGGCCGTCCAGGATCAGCCGGTCCTGCTGGGCCGATGGGACCAAAGGTTCAATTTAATCCGAGCTCTTGTGCCCTCTTCCTCATTCTGTATCTTCAATCTAAATCCAATTCCCATGGTGTCAAATTGTGACTGTGATAAACTGCGCTTTCTTGTGTACCTAGACACTTTTATTTGTGCTTATACACGTCTATATACATCTCAGTAGATCACCGAGATTAATTATAGGATGCACTCTTTGACAGGGCAGCACTGGGCCGGATGGACCCGCGGGACCAAAAGGAGATCCGGTAACATGACTGTGCTATCCGAGCTAGTGTCTGTGGGGTTATCGTTGAATTTTCAGTCTTTAACACTTGAATTTGTGCTGTTTTTTTTGCTTCTATCATGGCAGGGACTTGAAGGCAAAGAGGGATTTGCTGGGTCTCACGGCTTACCGGTGAGTTGTTTTACTCTCTTACAGTGTACACATGTTCATCCTGAGATTTATCTATTGTGTGTTCAGGAAGATGTGTTGGTTTCTTTTTGACCTTCTTCTTATATTCTCTTACAGGGTCTCCCAGGCTTACAGGGGCCTCCAGGTCATCCAGGGGCCCCAGGCTGCAATGGAACAGACGTAAGAAGATATTACACATCAACAGTGTTATCTGTAATCATTGGCGCACATATTTTTGAAAGAGTTGGCATTAATGTTTTGAACACATTACCTGCTTATAGGGAGATGTTGGACTTCCTGGTATTCCTGGGGCCTATGGTCTTGATGGGAATCCAGTAAGTACTTGGTGCACAAATACAGTATTGTGGCTGCACCTTTCATAAATGTCAGTCTTTTGTTTTGTGGTGCCATCTTCTTCTTTTATTTTACAGGGTTCACCAGGGCTGCCTGGACCTAAGGTAAAAAAGAAAAAAAAATACAAAAGATAGACAAGAAATTAGTTCATTCCTAGTTAATTATCAGGATGGAGGCTCTTGAGAATAGTTTGTTTGAAGACAAGTTTTACTGTCATACACGTGGCCTTTTCAAAGCATATGCATCATGTGCTGTACTTATTTTATTTTATTTATTGTGGGTGTAACTGCAGGATTGCTCAGCAGTGTCTGTCTTATAAGAAGCCAGACAGCAATATTCTTACTCACCATGAAAAAAATAGCATGATGCTGCACAAACAGTCGCCCCCTTCCCCAAACTCCCCGAGCTCATTTTGTTCCTCGTCCATGTGAGACCGATAACTTGTTTAAAGATTTTTCTTTGTTTGTCTTTTCATTGATCACGTCCGTCCTTCCATTTTTATCTGCAACGAGAAATGTGTTAATTCTCAAAGCTAATTATCAGAACGAGGACTCTCGAGGGCAGTTAATGTTTATCTGACGGAGCAAGAACGCTTGCGTTAAGGTTTACGACAGTGTGCGTGAACCGGCCTTCTGAAGGCATCGGCGAGTAAGATTTATCGTGATTGTAATCAAGATGACAATCGCAGGCTTCGTCCTGATGCGTGCGTCAATAGGCTCTGTAGATGCAGTCACCTCTGTGTGTCTGCGGACAGACAATTTGCATTAACCGGCCGGCTCGTGTGACAGTAGCTCAAACATGTCTTAGTTAAGGACGTGAAAAGGTTGCACTTTTCCAACTTCTTGATAGGAAGTCCTGTTCTCCCCACTTATGAGCTTAAGAGTCAACTTGTGACCACATGAAGCTCTAAACATGTCTTTTCATGGATGATTTAAATAAACTTTGTCCCTTTCGCTTGTTAAATCCTTTTTGAAGCTGACATCTATGTGGAAAAAAGAAAAAAAAGTCTAGAAACTACAAGTAGCTGTTGTAATTCTGCGCACATGCATGTGACACATAAAGTGATGGAGTCTACAGAGTGCAGCTTTGAACTAGATTCACAGTCCACAACCATGAAGTTTTATTCCATCTTTCTGGCTTCTGACAGGGTGAATCTTTGGTATCAGCTTATTCACGACCCGGACCTCCTGGGCCGCCTGGAATAGATGGAATTCCGGTAACTTTTTTACGGTGTTTTCCATTGTAGTTAAAGATGCCTTCCATGAAGTAGAGATACAACAAGTAGTACTAGTTTATAACGTATTTCTACAGTTACAGTTTCTACAGTGCTTACAATGATTTTCTTTGAATTTTAGGGAGACGGAGGTTTCCCTGGAGATCAAGGACCACAAGGGGACCCTGGAATACGTGGATCTGACGTGAGTGAAGCTTTGCACAGAGTACATATAACACGAAGTAAGGGTGTGATACTTGGTATAAGTGTCTGTATTCTTTATGCATAGGGGTATCCTGGTCAACCAGGGCCTCGAGGATCTAAGGTAATGCCTCTGAATGTTCTCTCTGGTTATGCGTGTCCATGCTAAAAAGCTTATGTTGTGATAATGTGTATTACTGAGTAAAACCACATCTGCAGGGCTTCTGCTTTGGTCTGACTCTCTGGCTATCAGTCATCACAGCACATGGGAAAGTTTGATTACCACAACTGTTTAGCCAATCAGTAATCAATAAAACCTGTATATCTACAAGCACTACCATCTTCCAGTTACTCATGAAACTGATCACAGACAATGAATGGAAGGGACTGCATTACACTGTTGGTAGTTGAAAAATTAGGAATTGGAAAAGGAGTTTTTGAAATCTGATTATTTCTACAACTAAGTTACAAATCCATCCATCCTGCAGGGTCAAGAAGGCACAAGTGGTGTCCCAGGACCTCGAGGACTAAAGGTAGTCTACATTTTTTTGAAAGGCACAGTTATGCATTTCATCAAAAAGGAGAAGAATAAGTGACATTGTGCTGTATTTGTTTCTGACCACTTCTGTTATAGCGTCTGTATTATGTCTTATTTTTGATTGAACATCTTCGTTTGTTTGATGTAGGGCAGAAAGGGCCTAGTGGGCCCACCGGGGCCGCCAGGTCGGATTAAGGAGTATCTGACAGAGAGTCTAGCCGTGTTAAAGGTACAGTAATGATAGCAATTACATATTCCACATCGTGACGTTTCCTGCATGAAAACGGTAAAGACAACGTTACAGTTGAAAGCTCATTTGAGACAATCCAGGTGCATTGGATGCAACACATTCCTCACCGTTGCTTGTAGTTTCACACATCAAAATTAAACATAAACCCAGCGGAATCACACCTCAGTAGCTGGACACTGGCCAAGTTTTGCAGCGGCTGATTGAACAGCAGGCTTTTCACACAGCCTCCGTGTGGTCGAGGTTAAAAACACTGGCAAGGCTACAAAGCGAAAGCAGAAGAAGATAAAGACGGAACACATTTGCTGAGAGAGAGAGACGCTGTTGACAAATGGATCTAAAACAAAATCAACATCAAAATGCTCATTTTATTAGAAACTCACTACATTATAGCTTGATGGTGGTAAAACTATGGAGTAAAGGTCACGGGGTCACCAAATCTGGAACACATAAAGCCAGTGTGACAAATAGTTGAACTATAACAACATGTTTGAGACCAAAGTGTTGGCAAGGCAGCAAGTAAGTAAAATCTGTTATGTGTAGCACCTTCCTCGATGAAATATGTTTTACTATTAAAGATGCATGAAAGAAAGAGCAAAGAAAGACACTGTATAAGCATAATAAATGGAGATACAGTGTTTTAAAAGAATATTACTCAGACTCAAGTCTAATACGCAGGGCCTTGAGCGGCTCCTTGATGGTATCTAGAGTTTCTTTACCCCAGCAGACTGACAGGCAAGAAATGTTACTGCAAATACTACACCATGACCTGAGGTTTATTTCTTATTCAGGGTGAAAAGGGACATCAAGGAGATTACGGCGAAAAAGGCTGCAGGGGTGAAACAGTGAGTTCCTCTTTAAAATTCACACCACAGACACTCTCTGATCTGGCCATTTGAACATTTAGACATTTTAAAATGAATGCACTTTTCTGATTCTTGTCCTTATTTCAATCTGTCACCAGGGACACCCTGGCTATGGCATTTTTTCCAAAGGAGCAAAGGGAGACAAAGGACTTCAGGGTCCAGAAGTAAGAAACAACATTTGATTTCTTCCAGTCATGCCGGCCTTTGAACCACCCCCATCTGATTGTGCATGCAGCACATATTACCTGCGGTGTTTCTTGACTGTTGCACCATATCGTTCTCTCTCTGAAGCATCTCACTTTGCATCGAGGGCCTACAAGTTATACTTTAGCTCAAGAAAGAGGACGATCAGCAGAGGGCAGCGATGCAACATTACGCTCAATGTGCCATTAAAGAGAAGAAGGAAGGGAAACAAAAGAAGACCTTTAAAATTAATCTATATCCGTCATGCCTCTGCCAGAGCAGCAACAGCGAGACAGCATCCATCCAAATTAAACTGCACAGTATAATCATAAAACCACCTTGATGCTCTTCTTCTGACCCACAGCAGTAAAAACAGGAGGACCAACAGCAGCTGCTTTGAGACTAGAAAAAAAATTAAGCTTTGGTGCTATTTAAGAATTTTAACCTGATTCCACAGTCAGGTGGATGCAGCATTGCAATGCTTGAGAGTGCTCTTAAAAAAAAAAAAAAAAAAGCCAGCTTGGTTGCGATCAGTCTGACCTCCTTCTCTATCACTATATCTGCTGTTTCTCAGAAATCGGTGCATCAAACACACCCGACATGACTGAGAATTTGAAATCTTAGTCTGACCTGATGTTATTGCGTTTAATCCCCGAAGATGCAAAGCAGTATTCCACAATGTCCCACGGTGCAGAACAGACTTTGGAGGGGACTCTATCCTTTTAGATGGAGCCAGAATTTTCTTTGAAGGCCAATTTTACTGCTTTTAATTTACATTAAGGCAACAAGGACATCTCAACTGCAGTCTGACTGAAACCATGGCCCTGCTCATCGTGTCTTTTTGCTATTTGCATGCAAAACCAAAAATAACTTGTTAAAGAAAAAAAATGGTTAAACTACAGTTACTCTTAAATTGTAACTTAACTTTCCTTACAGGGAAAGCCGGGGAAGGATGGAGATCCTGGACAACACGGAACTAGGGTATGCTACTACTATGAGTGTGTATGCAGTACGGAAAGTCATTGTGTTGTGTGTGCATGGTGTCTGTGTGTGTGTGTGTGTGTTTGCGTATTTACTGCGTGGCTTTTGAACACATCATAGTTCTGTTTAGGGAAGACCTGGACCCAGAGGTGACTCAGGATATCCAGGGGCACCAGGAGCACTGGTCAGTCATCCTATCTATCTATCTATCTATCTATC
>NW_007578089.1:0-20378 GCF_000690725.1 Stegastes partitus | reverse complement strand
ATCTATCCATCTATCTATCTATCTATCTATCTATCTATCTATCTATCTATCTATCTATCTATCTATCTATCTATCTATCAGCCATTGTTATTGCTTTGTATGATGCTTTGTTTGTATACTCTAATATTTAGGGTGAAAAGGGAAATATGGGTCCACCTGGTCCACCTGGAGATGTGAGTTTATCATAACTTTCTACTTTGTAATCCTTATTTGATATTTCTGCTGCCAGTATTTTCAGTGTGAATTATGCAAGCCAACATGATTGATCTAGCAAGCCAGACTGGCATGTGAATCTTTGTGATCTATTTAAAAAAAATAAATAAGTCGTGCAATTTTGCGCCAACGTGCCCCATGTGGTCGTGTTTACAGATATATGTCCCTGCGACGGAGCCACTCAAAGGATTCAGGGGAGATCCTGGTTCTCCAGGCCAACCTGGAAACCCTGGGTTTCGAGGTAG
The DNA here is from genome assembly GCF_000690725.1 of Stegastes partitus. NCBI lineage: Eukaryota > Metazoa > Chordata > Actinopteri > Pomacentridae > Stegastes > Stegastes partitus. The sequence continues at coordinate 19,920 of NW_007578089.1, read as the reverse complement.
ATGACTGTGATGCTCTAAAATAAACAGGCTTAGAGAGATGAAAGACAAACAGATCAGTACGGCAAAGCCTGGTGGCAATGCCGGCCATTGATTTGTAACCAACGCTATTGCAGTAGCAGTTGTTATGACTCTATAAAGTTATGTTGTCTGGACTGCTGCTGGCTTTTACAGACATAAATTACACAAGTTACTCGTCCGTCTTTTCTCAGGTGTTCAGGGATTTCCTGGACCTGATGGACCTCCAGGTGTGCAGCCATTCTTGTCCTATTAACGTATCTATGTATCACTAAGACTGTTCTTAACATTTGTACAGTATAAAGGTGAGATATACCTGAAATATATTGATCATAGTCTCTTCCTCACACAGGCCATGGATCTGGGATTTACGTGCCAGGCCCACCTGGTCGCAATGGCGCGCCAGGCCCTAAAGGGGACCCTGGAGAGGCAGGGGATACTTATCCTGGACAACCAGGTCTAGAAGGGGATCCTGGTGACCGAGGGCCTCAAGGAGAAACAGGCCCACAAGGACCTCCTGAAGACAGAAGTATGTGAATGTGTTATCCTTGCAAAAAGCAATCTAAACAAAATGACTTTTAGTGCTAATAATACATTATTATGAGATTTGAGTTCATCTTTCAGTAACACCGGTAGTGAAATATGCAGATTAACTTAACAGTTTTGTTTTGTATGATTTGTTATGTTGAATGTTTTCAGTTATGTACATGTTTCATTTTGTTATACTTCTGTAGGCTTTTACCATAAGGGACACCAGCAGACAATATAGTGTTCATGGGGTTTTTAAACGTTCTATTTTGTATTGTTTTCTGGTCATTTTTATTCCTCTATTTCATAGTGACAATGGAGAGAAACAGAAAGTGTGGGGGATGACATGTAGTAAATGGTCCCCTGCTGGGAATCGAACCAGTGACTCGCTGCTCAGGGCATTTTTGTCCATGTGGTGTGCACCCTCTAAACACACTCTTTGCTCTCTTTTGTCCTGTACAATGCCTGGCAGAGAGCATTGACTGTAAGGCTGCATATATGTTGTAAATATAATTAAATGCCATCTCAAAGTTTGCTGCTTTCTTCTCTTTTCTGACGTACCATAACTAAAGTGCCACGAGCAAAAAAATGTGACATTTTTGATTTGCATGGAAGCCTTTTCAGAGATTCTTTTATCGATGTCGTTCTACTTCTGTGCATACAGACAAAGGCTTTATGTGAGCAAAACTGTAATGGCTTAGCCCCTCATTTTAATAATATATTTAAACACTGAAATGTGCATATGTTCAGTCTATCAAGACAAATCACTTTAGCCTCATGGAGCTTCTCCTGTAAAGAAAAAAAAAATCAGCAGGAGCTTACTTCCTTATTTTTCTAAGACATCAGTGAGCTGTGGAGTTGCAGGATGTTTTCTCCTGTCTGTGATCATGAACACTACTTGTTTTTCTTTTTTCCAGATATTGAGCATGATTTTATGCAAGGCTTTTTTGTGTTTAACAAATGAGCCAGCATAGGATGCACTGGCATCAGTGTTGGATTCAAACTGAAACGTAGCTATACTGTTGTGTTGCTTGTAGGTAACAGGATTACCAAAGGTCTCCCAGGCATGAAGGGAATGAGAGGTATCCCTGGATTTATGGGATATGATGGAAGATTTGGAATGAAAGGTGGGAAGCTAAATGCCATTTTACACAGTGTGTATGTCTATATATGTAATCCATGTACATGTGTATTTATGTAATAAGTGGGACCTACAGAAAAAATAATAATTTCCTTGTTCCATGTACAGGCGAGAAGGGCGAGCCCTGTATTGAATGTGAGGGAGTAGGACCTCCAGGACCACCGGGTCCCCGTGGTACACCTGGAAGTCCTGGTAAAACCATTCACTGCATGCAAACATACACATTCTTCTCTGTCTGACTGATACATTCAAATGCACTTTTACTGGTAATAATGGAAACCATAAAACATTTAAAACTGGAATATGGACATGTTTTTGTCACTCAGGCTATAATGGGGGACCAGGTAACAAAGGTGATCCAGGGTTCCCAGGACCTCGAGGTCCACCTGGAAGCCCTGTAAGAAAGACTTACCTATGGTGGTTTTGTTTGTCTTTTTTATGTGTTTGTTTTTGTGAACACTTGTAAACAAAAGTTCCTCTCCAAAGGGTCCACTTGGTGATGCAGGATTTCAAGGCCCTCCAGGACAAAAGGGAGACTCATATTCCTACAACACTCCTGGAATAAGGGGTGACAAAGGAGAGCCAGGACAGCCTGGCTGGCGTGGTGCAGATGGGTTCCCTGGGTCTCCTGGAGCACCAGGTCGCAAAGGCATTAAAGGGCTTCCAGGAGATTCAGTGAGACTTTATTCTTTTTTGACAGACTTGAACATAAAATGCGTTCTTCATTTTATTTAAATTTCATGTTAGATTTAGGAGTCCTTTAGTTCTCATTCAAGTTTAGGATCCATCCAAGTAAGTAAAAAGCTGCAACAAGTTCTCTGTCCACGATCTAGTATCCCTTCACTGGGGCTGACGGAGACCCTGGATTCCCAGGCCAGCCAGGGCCTTCAGGCAGACCAGGACCAGTCGGCTACCCTGGGTCAGGGGGATATGCGCCTCCTGGACTTACAGGAAGTAAAGGAGATATTGGGGTGACTGGCCTGCCAGGACAGCCGGGAATTCCAGGTGAAGAAACACACTGATCAATAAACAGTTCAACAGAATACATAAATACACAAAATGAATGGACAGAAATTGTACGTCATATCCTTTTTTCCTCCTTTATGTGCAGGCCAAAAAGGGGAACCTGGCCACATCCACAGCAGAGGATTTCCTGGACCACCTGGATTTAAAGGTCGGCCTGGTTCACTAGGAAGCCCGGGTGAGCACAGATGGATTGTTTACCAGATGGATGGCTGGAGGGACGGAGGGACGATCATTAAGATCCAATATAATAGAAGATAGAAACACCTCTCATGTTTATCAACAAACATCCAGGTTATCAAGGGACACCAGGTTCTCCAGGATCACCAGGTTATTCAGGACAGAAAGGCGAAAGAGGCAGCGTGTCAGTTCCTGGAGCGCCGGGGTTACAAGGAAGGAAAGGTAATCCACTGAGGTTATGCAAAAAACATTCATATCACATTTACACCCTGAAAATTTCAAGATTCCTAGATCATCAGATGTATCATCAGGATGTACGAGTTTGGATGTTTGCCTGATGCCTCCATAAAGGAATGGGGTACTGCTCAAAGTATTGTCAGTGTACAGTGTCATTCATGTTTTTACTGCTCCACTGTGTGTTTATGGTTTAGGTGACAAGGGGCAGCCAGGATCCCCAGGCCCTCCAACTAGAGGTTTTCCAGGTCAGCCTGGGTCACCAGGCTTTCCTGGTCCTCCAGGACAGAAGGTCAGAGGCGTCAAAGAGAATATGTAAATTTGTTGGGTTTTTCATGAAGTTTTGTCAGGTTCAATTTCAAATTACTCTGAAAAATCTCGATAATTAATGATACTGTAGGGTCTTAGGGTTAGGGTTATGTGTGTTTTCGGTTTCACATTTCAGAAATCTCACTGGAGCATTTTGCCTTCGTATTTAAACTTAATTGGTAAATCTACAATGCAAATCTTATTTCTCAACTTGAAACCAATTTGGCTCAATGTCTGGTGTTTGAAATATGCTATGTTATAACAGTGACTTGATTTGACCTGACGAACACGGTTTTCTAGATATATAGCAAACTATACAGTAGTAAACATCTACATGTAGAACATACTGTATACAACTAAGACTGTGTAGCAATTTAAAAAAACAGCACACATTTGTCCCTAAAATGGTATCGTTGCTTCCGTAATGTGTTGTAATTTCTTTGTGGTGGAAGATTAGACTGTGAGAGGCAAATCTAAAAGGAATGGGTCAACAGTTTAGGAAAGAGGCTTTTCTGCTTTCTTGCAGAGTATCAAAAGAGATGAATAATGCCACTGTCTCCAAGTGGGAAATATGGAGCTCCAGTCAGCCACAAGTTATGTTAAGAACTGAAAAACAGCTACTGCAGCCTGTCTTTGTCCAGCGGTAACACAATCTGACTACCAGCACTTCCAAAGTCTTGTCATCGTTGTGAGGTTGCCTGGCAACCAGCAGAAGTCAGCCAGAGTGCTTACATGCTCATTAGTGTCACAGTTTTGAGGCCTGTCCAGGTTTTGATCATATTTAAGACATGGCATTTTCATGGAGCATGAGAAACCTGGTTGCTCATTACTTGTGTACAAGGTCATTACAGTATACAGGTTTCTGATCATCCGTAGATATCTGTGTCTCCTGCATGTACTTCACCACAAGATGATTTTCAGAAACCCAGAGAAGGTGTTCCCATGTCACAGAATCCTGATTTCTGCTGGAGGTTCCAACAAACAACCAGGATATCCTAAAAATCTGATCATTAAACCACAACTCGATGTTGTTACACTTTTTTGTACATCTTAATCACAAAAATTGTGCATTAGTGGGCTGCTGAGATGCTGGTGGACAGATTTTATTTGAACCCTCGGACAGAGCTATTTTTAGTTTTCTCATCTGGTCTTTGTGCTAATCTAAACTGAGATGCTGCTGCCTGTAGCGTTGTAATTATCCTGCAGAAACACGAGTGGTATTAATATTTTTGTCTAATCTAAAGTATAACCCAGCGGGCTATCGGTTGTGGAAAGGAAAGCAATTTGGCTTCAGAGGGAAAATAGATAAAGATGCACTGTTTTAAGTGATGAGTGTCCGTTTGTTTGGTTCTCTAAAATACATTTCTTTGGACCACTTTTTACTGTCATAAGCTATAGAGGAAGAATAACAAAATTTTAGAAACTGAAATGAATTGAACTCAGTGGAGAATCATAAGGATTCATTTGCACAAATATCTGCCAGTGACCTTTAGATTCCAATGCCTCTGTGTATTTAAAGGTATTGTAAGCTTACATTGCGTCTCACAATATAGTTTCACACGGAGAGCACAGTGACATATGTGAATTTAAAGATATGTATGTTTTGATTATCAGGGTGACGGTGGTCCCGGATACTTTGGCCCTCCAGGTCCCCAGGGGCGTCCAGGTGAAGCTGGAGATCCTGGGCCGGTTGGTAATCCCGGGTTCCCTGGCCAACCCGGAAATCCGGGACCAGGGGGGAGTCCAGGGTATCAGGGAGAAAAAGGTACTCGTGTACCAACTATAATTCTGTACCTCTGAGCCAGACAGATAGATATAATATATGAAACCATGCATGGGTGATCCATTCATGTGAATTCATGTTTAGACAAATATTTGTTCATCTCGTTACTGCATTATTTTTATGCTTCATGTAGGAAGAAAAGGTCCTGTAGGCGTCCCAGGACCGGCTGGTATCAAAGATTCATGTAAAGGTGGTATACCTGGACCACAGGGACCACCGGGACCAGATGGTTATCCAGGACAACCCGGTCAGTGTATACTGAAATCATGTGATGTACTTTACTGTCAGCCCTAGAAGGACAATGATTGTAGAAGGTGAAAGACAAAAGAAGGTGAAAAGTTGGCTATTATCCTCCCTTTAATTCAATACAGCTGAACAAATGTAAACAATTTATAATATATAAATATATAATATATAAAGAATCAATGCTTTTCTCTCCACCTTGTCCTCTGCTCCCCACATTGATTTTGTTCTTTTACTCCCCTCCAAGGATCTAATGGCTTGACTGGTGAGAAGGGAAATGCAGGTTCGCCTGGGTTTGGTCGTCCTGGAGCTCCTGGTGAGCCTGGTATTCCTGGACCACCGGTGCCGGGTCCGAGTGGGCCTCCTGGTCCAACGGGGATTAAAGGACAAGTCGGTTTACCTGGGCGATCAGGTATAGCACTATTTCCCTGAAAGGTCTAAACACTCATTAAATGATGATCAGTTCTTCATTAGTTAATAAATGTGACGTCAGTTTTAGTACTAACTGCTACGACCATGGAAACGCTGTCCAATAAGAAAATGTCCAGATTACTTTAAAGAAATAATGACAGTGTCCAGAGTCTGGAATTACACAACATATTTATATTTATTAAAGCTTGTCTTTAACCAATAAAACCCTGATGCAGCACATACGTGCACCTGCACATGTGTTTGGATCACAGCTTGGATTCTAAGCTTTCCTCTTTGGTTTTGTTAGGACCGAGAGGGGACCCTGGACCAGATGGGTTATCAGGATATGGACCAGAAGGGTTGCCTGGAAGTAGAGGGCCACCTGGTCAAATAGGTACCACACACATACACACACCTTCAGTGCTATGTTATATATTTGCACCTTAAATGAGTTATTTGTTGATCCAACTGCTCTACATTCCTTAAATTGCCCCCAGGGACAAATACAGTTTTCTGAATTTAATTAAATTGAATTGAAGTACTATGTGTGGTTCACTGCTGTGAGGAAGTTAACCCCTCAACCCCCCAACTGTTTACAGGTGACCCAGGCCCACATGGAAACAGTGGTCCTCCAGGTTTTCAAGGCATTAAAGGGACCAAAGGCTTCAAAGGTCCTCAAGGGTATCCATCACCACCACTAAACTTTACTGGACGCGCAGGGGAACCTGGTGGGCCAGGTACACTTCAGTCTTCTTGTAAAAATATAATTTCACTCTTTGAGAGTGAGTCATTTAAAAAAAAAAAAAAACTTTAAGAGACCTTTTTCTTTGAAAAAAAAAAGTCCATATTAGATTTTGTTAGGACCTGTCATTGCCAGAGTGCTATGTGTAACTTTACCTTTAACTGTATTGTGCAAGGTTACCCTGGTCTAGCTGGTCCCCCTGGAGATCCTGGATACACTGGACCAAAAGGGCAGCAAGGAAAAGGGGGAATACCCGGGGGTCCTGGACAAAGAGGTTTAAAATTAGTTTCACAACGTAGTAGGCAGATGGCACAAAAACAGCTTTCTAATCTATATTTGTGCCATGTGTTTATTTATGTCCAGGTCCTCCAGGTGATCCTGGTATTGATGGATCAGTGGTCACACCGGGAAATCCAGGACCTGCTGGAGCCCCAGGAGATCAAGGACCGAGAGGCCCTCCAGGTAAGACCTGCACCTCAGTTCAAGGCCAGGCGTGCTTATTATCCATCCATTATCCATCCATTATCTATACACCGGGGTCGCGGGGGGCTGGAGCCTATCCCAGCTGACATAGGGTGTACTTATTAATATCATACAAATTTACCTCCAGTGTGTTTTGGTCCCTGTTTTCTTGGATGTTTGACCTTCACTTTGCAGAATGATGCGTGTTCTTATTTATTTATTTGGAAGTTTAGGGATAGTTTGCCTGACTTCTACATTCAGTTTAAGGCATATGAGGAGAAACAGATGGAACTTGATTTACACATGAATCAGGATTCTTATCTTGTCCAATTCTGAATCCATTAACAAATTCCACAAATCAATTTTTGTAATAAATTTAGTTTGCTAATGGGACGAAAAAGGTGGAGCTGAACCATGAGGTCACAGTGAAGCACCCAGACAGGGAGCAGCTTGCACACACTGGAGTCATCTTGTAGCTCCACAAAAGGCAAACACGTTGGCGCTCTTCTTCATTTAATGACATGATAATTAGCTTTTCAAGTCAAAGCAAAGATTAACTATTTTTTGAATACAACACCACAGAATAATGGAGCAGAGCACTAAAGAAGCTTCTTAAATGACACTAACTTCTGCTTTTACAAAAACAAAAATATTCCACCGGTAATATCAGTGAGTAAAGTTACATTTTTAGTGTATAGTTTTCAAACAAGGCATCAGTTGCATCCAAGATAACACAAATGTTTTTTAAAAAGCCATCACGTCTTTCTGTGCTTTTTCTTTGTTAGTCAGACATCGACCTTCATCAAAACCAGTTACCTTCGCTGTCAGTCATGTTTCATTTGCAGCTCAGCACGCAAAGGACAAGAGTCAATGGACTGCTACTTTGTAAACTGGAGTAACAACCAAAATTGCCCCCTTCTCTTTATTAACACAAGAATAGATTCTAAATTGATCTGTTACACCCAGAGTCAGGATTGAATCGTGACATTGCCAAAGACTTTTACCCATTTACCCCAGTGTGATTTCAAAACTTCAGAAAAAAGTTTTTCAATGATGGAGAAGACACCTTGTATCCAGTAGGTACACTTTTGAAGTTAAAAAAAAAATGTAATAAAGTAATAAGATTTTTTTTTTTTTCTTATGGAAAAATCAGTTCAGACATAAATTCTTCTTCAAAGCAGTGTGGATTATATTTTCCATCTTCAAATGTTAATGAAGGGCATCTGTAAAGTATTGTAGTCGGTAGAACGGTCTTTAAAAAAACATATTCTTACTTTAAAAACCGGTTTGGTTTAATGTTCCCAGGGTACAAGGGAATTAAAGGAGATCCCGGATTCCCTGGAGGTCCAGGTCCAAATGGTGCTCCAGGGTCACCGGGTTACAAAGGAGCTGCTGGAGAACCAAACTACTATGGTTATGGCCCACCTGGGCCAAAAGGACAAAAAGTAGTCATGGCTAAAATACTAAAATATGTATAAATTTAAAAACATATGTGTTTATCAACAATAGGGATTGTCTGTCTCTCTTGAGCTCTGTCTATTTCCTTTTCCTGTCTACAGGGTGAACCAGGATTACCTAGTACTTTTGTGAGGAAGGGGTACAAAGGAGAACCTGGTACTGGAGGTCCACTAGGTCTACCAGGAAATCGTGGAGCCAAAGGACACCCAGGACCCCCTGGAGCAAATGGTAACTACAACAGATAATGAAAATTGCGCAGTTTGGGATGGAATGCATCTTTTTTTGGTTTGGTTTGGTTTGGTTTGGTTTTGTTTTCTCTACTTAACTTTTGCTGCTGTTCCAGGTTCCCCAGGCTATCAAGGGCCAAAAGGTTCAGATGGCCCTCCAGGAGGCAAAGGACGTAGAGGACCTGTTGGACCTGCAGGCAAAGTGTTTTTGTTGTATAAAATATAAAGAGACGTCTAATCGGTTGAAGCATATTTTTAAAGGTGCTACCTATTGTGTTGCTGCAGGAAAGACTTTAGATGTTTTAGTTTATTTTTTATACTTTTGATATTGTTTTTGCCTCAGGTAACCCGGGTCTGTCAGGTGGCGGGGGTTATCCAGGTCCTAAAGGCAACCAGGGCCGTGATGGGATCCCTGGACCACCAGGGCAGAAAGGGGACACGAGTAAGACAAATCCTGCACAAGTATTCTTAGAATGTTCTTTTTTTTTCTTACTGAACCAAAAGAGGCCTGGACAACAGTCATCTCTGTCACAACTAATGGTATTCTCAAAGTTATGCCTGCAGCCAAAACTCACCTATCATCCTTCTCTCCTCTGCAGTCATAACATCAGGGACACCTGGGAGGCGCGGTAACCCAGGTCCATCAGGTGAGTCACAGGAGGATGACAATGTCCTTTCAAAAAAAAAAAGTCACCTTTACACTTGGGTCATTCTGGAGAATGCTCTGCTCCCAGAGGGGTTCGCCTGTTCTTTCTAAAGATCTGCCCAGTTACAAAATATGTTTCTTCAACTATGGAGTGCTCCAGAGAAGCAGTCTTGGTAAACCTCAGAAAAATGGCCTAGAGTTTGAACTCAACTAGACCCTTCTGATTTCTATCATGTGCGCATCAGCTATACAAGCAATATGCTCCACATGCTATAAGTCAAATAATGAGATTAGTTCAAAATATCACGTGAATTGTGTCTTTTTATGTTGCCTCTGTAATGACTTGTAAATATAATACTCAAAGTGGCATCTCATACATTGATGCATTTGTACACAATATCAATTTGAGACACTTTCATGTATGCATTGTTTTGGACTGAAGTGTCTCTCAATTTAAAAAAAATAAAACTGTATTTCTACTCCTGAATGTTCTCTCTGTACCGTAGGTGCTCCTGGGGACACTGGTCCTCCTGGCCCTCCTGCTCCAGGTAGCCCTGGACCAATAGGGGACAGAGGACGTCCAGGTTCACCTGGTAACTTGGGTCCAAGAGGGCCACCAGGAAGAGATGGGCCATGTCTTGCTGGGTCTAAAGGAGATCGTGGCCACCCCGGCAACCCAGGAAACAGAGGTAAGATCGCACATCCATTTTTCTGCAAGTCATGAAGTCCCCAATCTCAGGACGCATTGGATAAACTGTAGTTAATGAGATTTTGACATGTATCTTTCTTCTGATCTTTTTGGTCCAAAGTATATTTTAATATATTGTATAATCCCATATGGACATGTTAGCTTTACACCTACTGTTCAAGGCCACTGATGCTCATCCGTGGAAATATTTGTATAATTTAGTTTACGTTTGTGATCTTATCATGTCATACATTTCTTGCATTTTGATGTTATAAAAGTACAGTCCAGTGGTACTTTACTTCAATCATCAATCTTTGTCTAATTTCACTGTAGGCTATCCTGGCCCACGTGGCCCTCCAGGTCCCACAGTGTCTGGTTTAAAAGGAGACAGAGGAGACCCAGGGTTTTCAGGGAGTCCAGGTTATGGTGGGGAATCTGGAGATCCAGGCGCTCAAGGACCACCTGTAAGTGCTTACAGCATTTATTTTATGAGGAAGGAGAAATCAAAGTTCAGGTCCAGTGTTTTGCATTCATCTTTGTATTTTATTATTGAGGTGCAATTTTCTTTTCAAGTCAAGGTTTTTCAAACAAACTGACACGACAAAATGCCAGCATGTGCGCTGGCAGAACACACTAAAGATGACTAAATTCTTCTTCTTTTTGTTTTCTATCGGCATTACCTGCATCTCACACTGAAGTTCTAAAATTTTCTTCATAACTGTACTGAGTGCAAAGTCTTCAAAGACTCACAGCAATACTTCAAGTCTAATCTTTGACCTTTCATTGTTCAATGTGTCTCCCCAGGGGCCCGGAGGCAGACGTGGAGACCCTGGACCAAAAGGGGATCCTGGTCCTCCTGGGTACCAAGGGCCCTTTGGTAATCTATCATCTCAACTTCAGCCTATAGATTTTCTTTGACTCCTTGCATTCCTACAGCAGATAAAGTACGTTCTGTCACCCCGAAAAAAAATAATAGTCCACAACTTATTTAGGTGCCCGAAACAGAGATGGAACGCAAAATGAGAAATTTACGGAGACAAAGACAAACAAGACTAATGAGGATTAATATAAGCTGGCATTTCCACAACAGAATGTGAAAACAAACAAATTTCCCTGTAATCTTTTGACTTGTGTTTCAGGTTACAAGGGAGACCCTGGATACAACCCAGGCCCACCTGGTGCTCCTGGAACCAAAGGTTTTCCTGGACGACCAGGTGTGGTAAAAGCTTGTTTAGCTGATAAATAATTCTGACCATGGGTATTCTATATTTTGGGGAAAAAAAACTTTCTAATTGCTCTTGCTGTGTACCTACAGGTCGTAAAGGTGAAGCAACAGTTGGCAGAGCGATATATGAACCAGGACCTGCTGGCTTACCTGGTCCTCCAGGCAATCGAGGACCCCCAGGGAGCACCGGTTCCTCAGGACCACCAGGCCCCCATGGTTCAATATTTTATTAGTTACTTCATGAATCAAAACCAAGGCTATTTAATGTTGCCATAAATTGCATGCATAGTGTGAATATTGTGTCCACCAAGCTAGTTTTCTCTACAGCTACCACACCTGTAATAAACTCCTCTGTTCCAGGCCCGCCAGGTGTCAAAGGAGCGCAGGGTTCCAGCCCACCTGGCCAGCCTGGATTTACTGGCCGCAAAGGAGACAAAGGAAGAGCAGGACTGCAAGGTGTGTTCATGTGTGTCGGTGGAAGCCTGTGTAGGATGCACAGGATCAGTGTTGTGGCAAAACGCTTGAGAGAAAATGAGCTCTCTCAAGTCCAGGTTCAGCTATCTGCAGCAGCACCTGTACTGGTTTTGAATTACACTGTGTGGATGATAGCTAGAGAGAAAACACAGTTTGCCCTCACAGTGAAGTTTCCTTGCCAGAAGATATAAAAAGCAAAAACACCCAAAAACATTCTCATGATATCCCTCAGTACTTCACTGTACATTTTCTTCCTCACTCTGCAGGTCCAGAGGGCAGACCTGGAAGCCCAGGCAACAAGGGTCCAAGAGGTTTGCCCGGCAGAGGTGTTACAGGTTACGTGGACACTTTCATGATTGTCAGACACAGTCAGAGCATCCGGGTCCCCGACTGTCCTCACGGCACCAGCCTCATTTACAGCGGTTACTCCTTCCTCTTCGTCAATGGAAATGAGAGAGCTCACGGCCAGGACCTTGGTAGGCTCATGGAAACTTTCATAATCAGAAAATCCATCTTTGCTTGGATCACGATATGACGTATTTCTAACATTTCACTCTGTCCTTCAGGCACCACAGGAAGCTGCCTGCCTCGTTTCACCACCATGCCCTTCCTGTTCTGCGACACAGAAAACACCTGCCGCTATGCTTCTCGTAATGACTATTCATACTGGTTGTCCACTGACACGCCTATGCCCGCAAACATGGTTTCCATCACGGGGGACAGGCTGGCCTCGTACATTAGCAGGTGAGACAAGAGTGTGCACACATTTGCTCACTTTTTTTTCCTGTTCTTCTGTTCATTGAAAAGTTAAATTGTTGGATTTTACAGACATCTTACTAAACATGAATGTCTGTGTATATCTACAATTTAGGTGTTCAGTGTGTGAAACCACTTCCAACGTCATAGCCATCCACAGCCAGACAACCCAGATACCACAGTGTCCCAGCAGCTGGGAATCCTTATGGACTGGTTACTCATTCGTCATGGTAAAGAAACCGGTGTTTTGTTTTGCCTGAATTCCTGGATCTCATCACACGCCATTTTCCCGTCTCATTTTTTTTCTTCCTTTCGTCTTCGTGTATTCTAGCAAACAGGTGCTGGAGCAGAAGGATCCTCCCAGCCCCTTGTTTCTCCTGGCTCATGCCTGGAAAATTTCCGCCAAGTGCCCTTTATCGAGTGCCACGGCAGGGGGACGTGCAACTACTACCCCGACTCCTATAGCTACTGGCTGGCCTCCCTCGACCCTAACAACATGTTCAGGTAGACCTCTCTGTTGAAGCAGTGCTGGATGTCCCTGCTGCACAGTTTGAATCGAATCTTGGAGGAAATCTTCTCGTATTATTCGTTCTGTTGTGTAACGTTATCTGATAGTCACAGCGGAGGCTTTCCTGCCTTATGAACAAGAGCTTAGGTGATTTTTAATTAAGCCAGTATACGGCAGTAAATCAAAACTGTGCTGGATTTATTTGTTTGTTTGTTTTTTATTGTTACACATCTAATATATGTGTGTTTTATCCTCTGCTGCAGTAAACCGGTTTCTCAGACAGTGAAGGGAACTTTTCAAGAAACCATCATCAGCCGATGTCGAGTCTGCAGAAAACCATGGCAACACAGCACGGGCGAAAGACGCGGGGACACTTTTTAACAATAAGTATGTGGCGTCATTTGAAGTATAAAATGTGAGAAATGTGAGACAAAGCAGTATAGGTAGTGTGTGTGTGTGTGTGTTGTGTGTTTTTTTAAACTACTGTGTACATGCTATAAATCTGTGTTTATGAGTCTTCAACCATCATCTTTAACGGCAGTTGTTTTAAAAGCTCTGATGATCATGTGCATTACTCAAAGTCATTATATTTTACAGCTGTCGAGCGCCACAAGTGTGTAATTATTCGAGTGTTGCAAAGTGTTTTCCTCTACAGAGATACATGTTCTATTTTAAATCCTCCTCTCTGTCTTTTTCTTCCCTTTTTCCTGTTTCTCTTTCTCACTTCATTGTGTTAATAAAACAACCGAGTGACATGTTGAATCGAAGGCGTCTGTTACCGAGACAGATCTAAAGTGTGACAGTATATACCTTACCTGATAAAAACACAACACCTACGCTGCCAATATTGCATTTTCCTATTTAACACCAAAAGGTGTTGTTGTGTATTTTCTTTTCTTTTTATCCAAATGTCCTTATTAGCGCAAACCACAGCCAGCCTACTGAGAAGTAAACTAACCCACCACATCACTGTATTTCGGTGCATCTGAGAAAACTGGTGCAGTCCTGCTGGTGAACGATGTCATAATAGATAAAGCTCGTGCTCCTATGACACCTGGATGTTGTAGATGTGATGCTTGCTTTGGAATCGTTTTCAGACACCAACATGCAGGCATTTGCACCCTCACCCTGAAAGCAGTTGTTTGGATTCCAGTATGTGAAATGGTGCATGGAAAAGATTAAATTTCATGACTCACATTGCCTGCAACTTTTTCCAATCCATTTCTAAATGTGCTGTCGGAGGAGGGGGGGGGGGAGCAACACTGCAATCAAAACGCTGCCGTCTCTGTGGCTTTGGGACAAAAATAAATAAATGCACATTGAGATCTTAAGAGGAAATATTTCATGCTGTTTTTTTTCTATTTGGATTTTCAATTAGTTGGAAATATATTAACATAAAATAGAAATAATTGTTATTTTCATGGTGTCTTAATTTGCTCATTCATTCCAAATGCGACTGGTAGTTGTTTTGTTTTTTTTTCAAAAGCTAAACATAGCACATCATTTTCATTTTCCAATCTGACCCTCCACGCTCTTGTGATTTCGACATCTTATTTCTCTGCTCGCTCTGAAAACTAGCGGCGGAGTAATATGCCCCCGAGGAGCAGTCATTCAAGCTCGCTCACCCTTATCTGTCACCATCATCAACGACAGGTATAATGATGCCCTTAAACAACGCCGTGTTCAAAATACTGCTGCTTTTCGGATATTCCAACATATTGATTGCTCCGAGTCAGAAATAACAAACAGCCTCATGTGGTTACGTAAGAAACCCAGTTAGCACGAGTCGGAGCCGGAGCGGAGCTGAGCCCTCCTGTGTGAATTAAAAACCTGTGATGATGTAATGCTGATTAATCTAATTAATTTTTTGGCGGAGGGAGGGAGGGGGGGATATTTTTGGAACAAAATCTCAGCTTATGAAAACTGCAATTCCAAACACATGTGAAAGTCCAGATATAAGGAGCAGACGGCGCTTGAATGACACCTTGAATTATCCAAATCTTACATGGCCCGGTGCAGACAGTTGTCAGGGTGTATAGAAACACTCTTGCTGTAAAGTGCTCTCTGTAGCCTTCTTAACAGGATTATTCTGCTCCCGACAGTGCACTTACTAATTGTTTAGGCAGCTATATCAGGCTTCTACACCTCTATAACTGGGTTAGAATGGCGACTTGTTGAAAGGTTGATGCACCTCAAGGTTGTCTCCCGCTTGAGAAGGACACATCCTGACGTTTCTGCACATTCCCTCACATGGGCTGGAAGATTTATTTTTAGTCATATGTTGAGGAGTAAATACTCATGGGGATGCACAAAAATATTTACTGGTATTGACAGATTTTAAATGCTTTTTTAAAAAATAATGGTGGTTTAGGTTGAGCATTTGGAATAAATGTTGCTGCTGGTAGCAATGTGAGAAGCAAGAGACCACATCTACATGAATTTTTCAGTTTGCATTCACATAAAATCTACAATTTAGTATTTTAGAAAAACATTTTCACCAAATTTATCTTTGCATTAGATTTAGCTAAATAAAAACCCTCATAACCCTTGCAAAATAAATTTCCACGTGCATATTGAAAGCATGTCGCACTGCAAAAATCATTACAGCCTCGGTGACACAGACACCTTAATTCAGATGCAATAGAACTGTAAAGTTAAACAGAGCAGAAATCTCATTAAAGAGATCCACAGAATCTGCTCACCGGGGAGCAACAAATGATAAAAATGACCTTTTATGGCCCCTGGATGCCCCAGAGCTTCTGCACAGCCGCTGATTCAACTTTTCCGGCACGGCAGGGTTAATGAAATCACTGTTTCCACCATGTCAGTGTTGTTAATGTTTTATTTTACATGAGTGCACATAGCACTTGATTTACGCTGATTTGTTTCAAGACGCCTCCTTCAAACAAGAGGGCATTTAAAAGTAACGCCCGTGACGAAAACAAAGGATGACCTTCACTTATACAACCAAATTGCAGCGCGTTTATGCATGTGATGACACTAAGGAAGACCAGGATGGCGAAAATGTCCTTATTTAGACCCTTTGTCTCATTGCTAATGACTGCTATAAATTACAGACTACATGCATCGGTGCACTGATGGGGGCCAACACAAAACCGAGGATGGTCCTGACGCAGACAACCTGCACGCTCCTCCTCCCTTATTGGGCTGAAGCACTACTTATAAAACAGATGTCCCACAGTGGTTTGGATTTAAGGTGCACATCAGTCAAAAAAAAAAAACACTTTCAAGGAGAAGAAACAAAGATTTTCAAATCAAGATGGCCCGTGTGTTGTGCATTTGGGTTTTTCTGTGCTTTGCGTCGTGTGTTTCGGCAAATACAAATACTGAGGAAGGATTTGGAAAACTGCAATCTCAGCAAGATCCGTTGTCCTGGCTCGACGACTTACAAGACGGACAGGTGAGATGTCGTATGTTTCTTCTGTGTGTAAAATTTGTAGCTGCACCTCCGTGAAATTGCAGGTTATACAATCAAATGCATTTCCTGTTTTACTCTATGAGTAGTAAAAGGAAAAATTCTGAGTAATTCCTGCAGATAAACTGATCTACAGTTTGTAATGTCGTCCCATTGGACTTCTACACAGACTTGGTGGTGCTCAATGTGACATTTACTGATATTGAAGAGTCTGTAAATGTTAAGAATTCACTTTGTTTTTTCCTACAGGCCACAACAAAGAAACAGAACCTACTAGACTTGTTCTACAAACTCTTCAGATCTGAGAATGAAATTATCCTCCGAGAACCCGAAGAGACGCAGAAGAATCGACGTGGAGTGGGCAGCGGCTCCAGAGCTGCCACTCGCAGGCCCGGCTGCTTGGTCTTCTTCTGGAAATCCTGGGCTAACTGCTAACTTCTCACCCACTGAAGTGCCAGTGATCATAAAACGAATCCTCTCAGTTTCTTTTTATAGCTAGGATGTAGTTTGGCAAAGTTTTTAATTTATTGCTGATTTGCAGTCCCGAAAGAAAACACGGACCTCGTGCTGTTGTAGGCCGGAGAAAACAGGATTTTGTCAGATCCATTCCGGCAGATCTCTGTGTTTGGTTATTTCATGCTGATTTCTATGGTCTCATGCCGCGATAATTCCCAAAGAGATGATACAGAACTATCTAATAAGTTTCCTCCAGTACAAGGTTTACACCTACAAAGTGGGCTCTGAAAATAAAAAATATACTAAAATCTATTTTTTGTGGACAATTATTATTATTATAGTTAAATTATTGTGTAATTCCAGTCGGATTGTTCTGTGTTTTCATGCAGATATTTGGTTGGATTCATGGTGGACACGTACAGATAAACTGCTGCATTTGTGGGTTGAGACATAAAGACAGTTGTGTTGGTCTCAGTGCAGCAGCTTCTTTTCTCACTTTGAGTCTGTTTAACAGATCAGACTCAATGCTGACTCATTTAGACTCTCAAGATTCAATGCAAATATTTAGAATAACTGTCTTATAGAATAAAAAGCACCAAGACTAGCTACAGTGTAAAATAATCCAAAACAAATCCAACATTATGAAATGCTAGAAGTCTGTGAAGCCTCATAAAAGCAATGAATTGTCAAAAACTTGTACTCAATAAAAATATGTAAAACTTCATCATTTGAGAGAGAATAAGACTTGAAAAATGTAATTTACCTCTAAAGTCAGAGTAGGAGCAGGGATCGACCAATTGGTTTTCTTTCGATAATCGATATTTGGAAGTTATTTGTTGACAGCATGTGATAGCAGAGAACCTGTCATTCATTACTAGATTACTTCATTTTTCAGGATTACTATTACTGAACATGCAGAACAAAAATGTTAGTTATGACGTGATGCTTCAGTGCTCTCCTACTCGCTGTGAGATCGGTGGACTGAGATCAAAAGTCTCCTGCGGTTACATCTGCTCTTCTTCTCTGTTCAGTCAATCTTTATCTATTTTGTGATAATCAGCCAATAAAGACGATGAATTATCTAAAAAGCGCCAAATATCGGCGTCAATAATTGGTCGAGGGGATAGTCACTAAGTAGAGGGAAAGGAAAGGAATAGTGGAGGGGGCTAGGGAACAGGAACAGAGGGAAGGAAAGGGGTAGTAGGGAGGATGAAGGAGGCAGAAAGGGTGAGAAGGTGGAAAAAAGGGGGAACAAGCAGCAGCTTCCTCCACCTTCCTGTCACAGTTCTTCTTCCAGCAACCAGCTCCAGAAGTAGTTCTTCTTCTTCTTCTTTTCTTGCTGCGTTTGTTCTTCTGTCTCCTCCTTGAACTTTTCCGTTTGTTTTTTCTCTCTCTTTTAGTCTTTGCTCGTCGTTTTTTTTAAGCAAATCTCCTGCAGCTCCTTGTTCTTCTCTTCTAACACTTTAATTTTCTCCTGCAGATCTCGTTCACCATCTCCATTCTCTTTCAGCATTTCTTCTTTCTCGTGCTCTCTCAGGGCAGCATCCTCTCTGAGCTGCTCCACAGTCTTGTGCTCAGTCATCCAGGTTTCTTCTCTCTGCTCAAATTTGTTGTTTACTCCCAGCAGCTCCTCCTCGGTGATGAAGAGCGCCGCAGAGAGACTCTCATTCATACCACTGACTCTGCAGAGTTGCTTCTCTTTTAGAGAAAGCTGCTCCTTCAGGAACTCAATGTTCTCGATCCTGGTGCTGCTCCTGTGAGCCTGGTCGTAGAACCACCCCTTTTCTGCCTGGAGCTTTTTAAAGAAAATGTACATTTTTGGACTGAAATTTATCACAATATATAAAGATATCCCCCCCAAATGTAACCGTTCGGCTCAAGTTCATTGATACTGATATAAAAATATTTCTAAAATTAGACACAGTGAGTGACGTTAATAGAAAAGGAAGCATCGGTTCTGTAATTTTACAAAGATTATGAGAGAAATCTTGTATATTTAGGCAATCTGTACTTGTGTAATTAAGTTACTAAAATAAAAATGTTCAGTAAATGTTCTCTCATCAGCGTATAATATCTCTAAGCAGTCAACCTGTTTTTTTAAATAATTGAAAACAGTGATAACTGTTGCTGCTGGACTAAGATCAGCTACAGTAAACAAACTGTAGATATCTGTGTCTCCAGTTTTTCTTACACAGAGGTCATCAGTTTCTCAGAGGTAAACCCACTACTTCTAATAGAAATGCTTTTTTTTTTTAACAATAAAGATCTGTAAAATTAGATTTACATGTAAAAACTTACTTGTAAACTTACTAACTTGTAATTTAAAACCTAATTCCTGCTTTTACAATATTTTGACTTTTTTTTATGTCATTGTTTTTATATATGTAAAAAATCTTAATAAAAAACACCAAAAGGCCAAAAATATAGGTCATCTCATCTAAAATTAATCTAGAAATGGTCATTTAAATATGAAAAATTACTGCAATTTTTTTGAGATGGTTGTTTTTGTTATTTTACACCATGGGTTACGTCAGGGCCCTTCTTCTTGACAATCTCTGATTTGCTCGATTTTGTTTTTTGTGAAATTTGGGCTGTGTCCGAAATCACTCCCTATGCCCTACAGAGTGCACTATATAGGGTGTACGCTATTTTGTAGTGTTATTCGAATTCTCAGCGGTAAATTTCATCCACTATATAGTGCATTCAAAATATCCCACAATGCACCGTAAAAAGCAGTGTACAGCCGATGGTCACTAACCGAGCAATATGGACTGTCATGCATTGCGCGAAAGGAAATGGAGATGAACGAGAGCGCGGAAAAATTCCAGTTTGTTTTGTTAAATTTTATTTTACCCGGACAGTGAATGTCACTAAAATTGCGGCGCTCGGTTGTGATGTGGACCTACTGCAGCACTTTATTAGGGTCTGAGCACACCAGTGCAAGGACCCTATTGTAACCATTGTGATTATTATTA
>NW_007578088.1:474774-504274 GCF_000690725.1 Stegastes partitus | reverse complement strand
AATAAAACGTCTGCTAATAGAGAAAACTTGTTCAGCATAGTTTGCTCAGAGACATCTTTGAATGTTACACAAGTTAATGCTACGTGATTTAAGCAAGTGAAACAGCGGTCCCCAACCACCGGACCGTGGACCGGTACCAGGCCATGGGTCATTTGGTACAGAAAGACAAAAAAATGTTGTATTGGTTTATTTTTATTTCCAGTCTGCAGGGTGTTATTTTGAAAAATGGCAAGCTCGTCTTCCCGTCGCTTCCGTTTTTGCTTGTTTTCCGCACTTGCCTGTCAGTTTTTATGCCCGACCGCTAAACGAAGCCGTCAGTCTAACCGCCGCCGAAATGGATAAAAACAACAAACGTCTCAGGAGAGACTCGATACTGAGACAGAAGAAAAAGTAAACACATATTAAGCAATAAAAAGTAATTTTATTTATTTATGAAACTTTTTAATAGAAAAAAAAATTATTTCTTGCTATGAGAGCGGTCCACAGAAAAATTTCTTGCTTAAAACCAGTCCATGATGTAAAAAAGGTTGAAGACCGCTGATGTAAAATACAGAGAAAAGTAGCAAATCTGGCTTATGGCCAAAATGATCATTATAATTATTTAGAAATATTCTAATTTTTGTTTTTTATCGTGATTCTGTATTGATTTTAGGAACTTAAGGATTTTAGTGCACTTTAAACTGCTTTCACTTGCATGTTGCGCTACATTCCCGCTACTGTCTTTGAAATAAGTCCTAAAATGTAGTACTTCTTTGATCGATCTGACACTACAATGTACCGATGTTCCCTGAACGCCTCATATGCAGCCAACGGTGTGCGTTTGCTTGGCTGCTGTGCACAGAGAAGCTTCTAGTCTCCTTACGGCAGTGCACACAACCCACACTCAGAGTGACAAAAGGCATTCTGATGTCAAGTTTACCCCTAAATGAAGCCAAATGATTTCATCTGCATGGACTGTTGTCTATGTTTGGAGTTTTCTTTGAGCAGAGCATGCATTTTAAACGTCAGTATCACATTTGCACATGTGCATTTAAAAGCAGCTAAAATCATCATTCGATTAATAGTGCAGTCCTAGTGTACGCATACACGCTCATGTACGTATCTCTGCTTGTCTACCAATCTTTCAGTCTGCCAACCTTTGGCTCTGTGACATCTTGCAGCCAATAGGGTTCATGTTTTGCATAGACTCTGCTGCTGTGGATGTCTCGCTTAAAAAACATCTTTAAAAGTACAAGATAAGCTTTTTGTGTTGCCCCTCTTTCTCCGCCTCCCTCTCAACTCTTCTCACACGTATACACAGCGGATCAATAGCTACCTCCTTCCTCTATCTTACATAATAAACACCGAGGCCTAAACAGCAAAACAGCCTCCATTCCACCTGTGTGGCCTGCAGCGATGGATTCTTTTGTCCCTTATGGGGAGACAGAGTGAAGAAAGAATCAGACACCAAAAAGAAGAGGAGTGATACTGAAAGAACAAACACAAAAAAAAATGAAGAGCAAAAAGTAACAAGACTGAGAGGAAGGTAGAGGGAGACCGCAGTGTATCCCACTTGGTTCCTATTTCAAAGCTCTGAAGGATGTTTTTGAGGGAAAACTCCTATAAAATGCATCTTTTCACGAAGACAAGAAACCGTTCTGACTGGGCAGAGCAACACCGTGGAGACACTTCACATACGCAGAGCTTCTGGCAATTATATCAGTAGCCTATATGATTGTATGTTAAATATTTTATACCTTTAACTGACCACACTCATAGAAACACTGTTGTAGAGTAGAAAGCGTAGCCAACCTGACCTCAAAGACTCACCAAAAGCATCATAATAACTATGCCACAAGTTTGTGTGTGCTTGTGAGCTAAGAAGGGATAGAGGCACAGGCTGCGCTCCTCTTTGTACACACACACACACACACACACACACACACACACACACAACCACACAGGTGATTATCTTCCATTAGGAGACTCTGGCTGGTTCTCTATAGCTGCCACTTCATCTGCTCTGAGAAGAAAACACTTAAGAGTGATAGTGGGTTAGCATCAGCCTGACACAGACACACATATAACACACACCTGCCAGCCATACATACTGTATGTAGTTGACAGGACTGCCAACTACACACAGTATGTATGTAGTTGGCAGTCCTGTCAAGACCAAAATCTCTTTCACATGCCAAGTGTGCACACAGAGACAGGTGGATAGACACAATCTCCGTCTCTCTCAAACACAGGCACGCACACACACACATTCACACACATTGTGCAAAGGTGGCTGTGGAAATGCGGTGATTTGTTCCTCCTGACAGACAGGAAATAAGGGAGTCGACCAGGGACCTCACTTCCTCTTAGACCTGACTAACCTGACATCTATCAGACACCCCGACACCTACACAATCACACACGTGCACACACACACACACACAAATTCACACTGGCTTCTCCTCCACTCTTTAGTCTCTTCCTCTAATGCAAATGCGCACGCACACATATTCACAATCCATCAGCCTCCTAAGTCTCTCCTGAGGCCTGCAGAATTCGAATGTGGGATTAAATACTTGTCTGTGGGCAAAGGAAGAACATGTGCAGGACTGTTTGGTAACAAGCACCACGTACGTTTTAAAACAGGGTTTTTCCTGCATTGAGGAATTTTTTGTTGCCCTCCACCCCAAAGAGATTTTAGCCAATGCCAAAGGAATATCACCAGTGCCAAAATAAGTTTTTTAAAAATTGATTAAAAAGGCTTTTTTTTAGACAGTTTGTCAATTGAGGTTTAATTGACTCAAGCATAATTGACATTTATGTTTATCAAATGCCAGAAATAACTGAAAAATGAATATATTTCTGTCCAATAAGGTAACACAGAGTCCTTGCCTTTACTGTGTGTAAACTAATCATGCCTGCTGCCATGCGTGATCACTGCCCAAAGGCTCATTTTGTTCCTGGAAAGCCCCCGGTTTAAAATAGGGGTGGGCGAACTGCCGCTCTTACATTGTGGATGATCTTAATTTGGCATATGATTTGCTTTTCAGAGGAATCACACAGATTCGGTCAAGCATGTAATTTACTTTTAAAGTTCAGTCGCTGCTAACCAGCTAGCCCAAGTCGGTCCCATCTTGTCTTTCCCTGCCTACAGGGCTAGCTAAGTCGCTGTTGTGATGGTCCTCTGTGTCATTCAGCTTCCTCTCCACTGAGTCTCTCATCCAGCGGATGGATTCCAAATCTACTGTTTTGAGCTACAGCTGGAGACGTAGTTGTTGCTCCACTCTCTCCAAGCTGAAGGGTCATTCCGACCAGAACCTGCAGCAGGTAAGGAACTAGTTTATGTGCCACTACGCTAAACTAACTGAGAGCAGAACAAAGACAGTATAAAGGCTGTATATGATGAAATAGCGGACCACTGTTGCCAGCTGCAGTCCAAAATGGTGGGGTTTAGGTCAAGACAAGAGACTCACTAAAGGCAGGTGAATGACATTAAGGACTGGAACATGTTTTTGACCTGCAGGTAGGAACATAAGACAGGACGAGCCAAAGGCGAGCTCATTAGCAGCGACTGAACGCTTACTAATGAAAACCCGACAATCACCAATTCTGGTCAGATTTTTTTTACAATAAAATCCATGTGAAAACAGGATGCAGAAATTTTTGAGTTGGGTCTTTAGTTGAATTGACAGTCTATATGTCTAGGCAACCATGTGCAAAACTAATCACGTTATCACATAAATTCAGCCAAATCTGTGGGAAGGATTGTAATCCAGATTGTAGAGCATGACTCTACCTGTAAAGATGGTCCCGTGACATTCTGGCCAGATCATCCTCAACAAGTTTAAACCACATGAAAATCCATAGGTAACATGCCAAAGTAATGGATAGAGCTATAAACCTTTCAGCGACAAAATGTCCCGTATGCAATGTTCTCCAACCGTTATTTTTCATGAGCTGCAAATACTTGCCAGAGAAAAGCAGGCAATTCACCAAGGAAAATAAAGCATGTACAGCCAGACATAAGATTCATGAGAGTGTCAGAGAGGTAGAAAAGGCGTGATGAGGCTGTGGAGTGTGGACAATGATAATCAGTTAGATGAGGCTTTTAATTTACCCTCTCTTCATTACAACAAGGTTAAGCAAATTCCCATGTCCGCTTTAACTGTTTGACACTGATGAGAGTGAAAGACTTTTGTGTGTACGTGAGCGTGGGAGTGTGAGTGTCTATTTGATTTGGGTTTTGACATCATGCTCAGAACTTTCCCAGCCCACAGCCCACCATCAGAATGTCCTATGTGTGACCTCAATTCACTTGCATACCCAGTGGTCCAATCACCACCAAGCTCTGGCTTAGCTGAGCCAATGGCATGTGTCAAATCAAGCTAATCACACACTGATAGATTCACTAAGTGGGTCAGCATTGCAGTGGAAGTCTTTTCTTGGCCTGGCTGAAGAAGAAGGCAGCTTCCCTAATTCATCGTAAGAAGCTAAACTTTCGTAAAAACCCTTTAAAAATTTGACCCTCGGTGTATTTTTTATGCTAGAGAGAAGTGCAATGGTTTAACAGCTGGGATGCTTGAGCCACATTTTTATGCAATTACCTTGGGCAAGGTTAGAAATAATGACAACCAGCAGTATTTTTTCATTGAACTTTGCCTACTTCCAGACCATTATCATTATCCACATTAACAACTGGGACAAAATCATTCTCCACATATTATAAGCTTAATTGTCCATAACACTGTTGTTATGTGGACCTCTTCTGACTTTGCATTTTCACATTCTAAAGTTATTCAAAGAATTACATGGTCCTGTGTGATTTGGGTTTTTTTTTAAATGTTTGAAAATCGCACTGAAGAAGCACCAAAAAAAAAAATTGCACAGTGGTCACGTTAAAACCAGACTGTATCCCAAAAATCTTTTTATGTTTCAGCAGCATTATTAAAGACAGTGAGGCCTTCTGGACTCTGTTAGTGATGTGGAATATGATTGACATTTTGAAACACAGTCAATGTGACCCATCCTTGACTTCACTCAGAATATAACGTCTAGTTTGAGGCTCTGTCTGAATCCAGGCTGGAAACGTGAATCAGTCAAACAGCTGTAGAGCAGAACCCACTCAGTGACAGGGAGGCAGTGGGGGGGCCGGCGGATAAGTTATGAATAAAGAAAGGAGGGTGGAGAGGTGAGCAGATGAGAGGTGGAGGAAGGGGGGAGGAAGAGGGGAGAGACAGTAAAATGCTGCCGTCACTTAAACTCTAAAATGAAAGATCGATGAGCTTATTTAAATGTGCTCCCAGAGACGAGAGTTGGCTCATATAAACCCTCGCATTTATGAGGAGGGGTGTGGGCATCGATTGACTGAGAGAAAAGGAGAGAGGGAGTGAAAGAGGGAGAGGGGCAGAGAGGGAGGAGGGTGAGAGGGGGAGAGAGAGAGGCAGGGAGAGATCAGGAGGATCAACCTTGGCTCATGAATTTCATCCTTTTCCTCCTAAAATAAAACGTCCTAATAAATGCGAGGGATAGAGGGGTCGGAACCTGGAAAATCTACAGCCTTCGATTGGCCGCCTGGCACAGCTTATCAAATCAATAACCCCACCCCTCCGTACACCACAACCAGCCTAACCCCCGAATCTGTTTCACTAATTTCCAATTCAGCCCCTACCCATTCATCTGGGACAGCTGGACGGGCCTGGTGGGTCTGCGGGGGGTGGGGGGTGGGAAAGCTGGGGGTGTGGCAACATGGGTGCTGGTGGTGAGACCTTGACATTAATAGGAGGACGGAAGGAGCTGACTCTGCAGCCACGGCAGGGAGGGAGGCGGGGGGAAGGAAGACGGAGAGTGTGACTGCTGGGGAAAGAAGCGAGAGGAGAGCAACTTTTGACACACACAGAGGTGTTGTCATACCGTCATCATCGATTGAACTGCAGGCACAGCTTTCTGAGTGACAAGCACGGTGCGCCGCATTCCCTCTCCAACCTCCCCTCCTCCTCCCGCTCCACATTTTCTTCTCCTCACCCCCTTCCCCTACCACTCCCCTCTCCCTCATCTGCTCCATCTTACACCTCCTCCTCCTCCTCCTCGCCACACTCTGGACTTTCTCACCCTCCCGTTCCTCCTCTCCGCGCTCCCTCTTCACACTCATGCAGGCACTTTTTTCCTTCACTTAAAGAGCACACATATTCTCCATGTGTTCACAAACAGCACACCCCCACTTGTCTTTCACACAGGCACACATATACACGCACAAACATTCCTGAGACCCCTCCTCCACATAACCCCAAAGTCTCAGCCTTACATTCTGCCCACCGCGCCATCTGTGACCCGGAGAAAACTGCGTGTCAACATGAGCCTGACCTTTTCTGTGTTTTGGGTTTGCACTCTGACATGCTCCCATGAGGTACAAGCAGACATACATAGACACACATATAGATTCGTACATAGAAATAACACAAGAATGTCACAATATCTAGCTATTATAGCTACAAAAAAAAAAAAAACAAGCACATAAATGCACGTAACATGGCAACGCACTATATCCAGCTTTGGTCAGGAATCAATATCTCTTCATATCTGTCTTCCTTCCTGTTGCCACACTCAATTACTCTACACGGCACCCTCTGCATCCACAAGTCACACACACACTCATCTGGACACCTGCCAGTGCAACAGGGTCAACACTGGACTAATAGGAAACAACTTAAATTAATACACTGTGTGAAGCTGTGTGTGTTTATGTGTTTGTGCATTTGTGCCAAATGAAGAGCTGTAGTTAAGCAGGTCACTGACTAAGAGGGGGATTATCAGTGCCTGGAAACTGTAACACTCACACCCCTACCCCTCCAACCCCCCCCCCAACCCTATATGCATCCTCAATACCTTAATCCGTCAATCTATGCAAAGCATCAGAACAATAACAATAATCTAAACTGTAGAAGACACCTACCCTCCTCAATCAACTTGACTGAATTCACAAAAAAGGGGGGGAAACTAATGTTGTTGACCCAATAACAATCACCTTCCTCTCTATTCCCCTCCTGCAGAGACACAAACACATCACAACTGACAGACAAACTGTACCTGCTCTGATAAATCACTCCTTTTATTTATTTTTTATAGTCACCTAAGCTGCACTGTGATTTTCCCCAAATGCATACAGAAATACTCTTCAGTGTGCATCCTCTGACATTTGGAGCCAGGACTCCTGGGACTTTGATTCCTACCTTGGCCGTGCAACATGTGGCAGCTGCTGCCGAGAAGAAGCAGGAGGAAGAGGGGCAGACACCGGCTCCCGCTCCGGGTCGTCCCGGTCCCCACCACCATCATCTGCCGGCTCCCCGCTGCGGGTTTCTCCACACGCTCCGGAGATCCTTCTCGGCTAATTCCCGGTTTCATCCTGCGGGATGAGGTGCCAGTAGAGTCCGCTTGCGCTCTGCTTCTGCAACTCTCTCTCTCTGCCCTGCGCACGAATGACAAGAAGTCCGAGCCGAGGGGGGACAGGCTCCAGCACCCGGCAGCTCCGCGCTTTTGCCGGCGAAGCCAAGATCAGAGCTCACCGCTGGCGCTGCTGGCACACTTCCCCGCTCTCAGTCCCCAGCTCCGGCGTCCAAAACCCGGCAGGCAGCGGGGGTAAAGCCGGAGCAGCAGAAAACACAGAGTGACTTGCCCTCACTAGTGCGGCTTCACGGTGTGGCAGCACCGTAGTCTGTAACTGCGGCAGCGGAGCGTCCCTGAGACCTGTGACACCTCATTTTCATTTGGATTGATCCGAGCACAGAATTAATACATTTGAGTGTGTTTTAGACTTATCGGCTTATTCCCCTGCTATCGACCTCAAATCCGCGCTTGTTTTGATGTCTTCACCGGGGATTTGTCCCGCGGATCATTTAGCGGTCGTATTAGCAGAGAAGCGATAAAACATGTAAATCATCCGCCCGTGGTGTGCCCGTGTGGGAGCATGCTCCAAAATCAATCCGGTAATTGATTCCGCTCATACCCCCCGGATTTGGTCTGCAAACAAACTGCAAAAAGGACGCTGCGAGTCTCGTCCAAGTGTGCTGAAGGAGAAGTGTGTTATCTGAACTTACACATTAAATTAAGTGTGAAGTGTGTTCACGGGGGAAATCACCTCCACTCCCCCACGCACGGACTCCTCTCCTCGGACACCAGATAGGCTAACTTGGACGCGCCGTAGCTCGGGTTACACGGAAAAACGACACAACAGGTTACCAAAACCTAAACGTATTACAAGTTTCTCCACAACAACCGGGACTTTTTCTCGCTGTGCCGCCGAAGAGGAGTTAGTGAAAGCCGGAAAAGTGAACAACACTTAGGGAGACGCTGACGTTACTCTGCCGCCGCCGCCGCTGCTGCTGCTGCTGCGACACTGGAGCCTTTTCGCTCTTTTATCCGGAGTCTAACACGGTCCCCCCCAAAAAAAACAGTGAGCCCGGGGAAGGAACCGCCGCTTCAAACACGTCTTAAATATGTTTTATCGGTGTCCGTTTGTACTCACGGGAGTTTCTATCCCCAGTTAACGACCTTTTTCGCCGGTTTCCTCTGCGTCGGCACCCTGTTGAGGCTTGGGGAGCCGACTGAGGCGATGCGTCTCTCTCTCAACTGAACACCTGCCACCCTGCTCTCCTCGGCGCAGACTTGGGGGAGAGAGAGGGCTCCTGTTCAAGCCTTATTCCGAGTATCTCCCGCCTGGGCGCTCTTTCGTGAAGGCAAACGGCCGATATGTATTACTTTGAATTCACTTTTCCCACTGATACTCGCCGACTCTCTCCGTTAATCTCTCCCTCGATCTATCCCAAACTCAAAAACTAAACTTCCATTCACTATCATCCGTCGCCGCTGATTGGTGGAACCGGTTGCTCCCGCTGCTCCTATTGGATGATCCGAATTAGGGGGTGGGCCAGCACAGAGCGTGGTGGACGGCGCCCCCCCCCCCCCAATCCCATAAACCCCACACACTGGAAAACGTTTTGAAAGTATTCACTCAAAATAAATAACCAAGTGACCGTTTGTAGTATCAGAAAACTTCATCCTATTAGTTTTTTTTGGTTACACATTTCTTGCTAAATAGAGAGTTTGTGTCTTGGGGAAGCCTGGGCCAGTCGACAAGACTGCAAATGAGAAGAATCCATCCTGGGGATTTTTCTTCACCTTGCTTACATCAAAAGAAATTTCACTGTATATTATTTGATGAAGGAGGAACTCTCTGAAGAACCAGTGGTCCATCTACACACACATTACAAAATAACTGCCTGGAGCTATATCTTAGTACTACTGATAACCTAGTTTCTTCCATGGTGAGGGTCATTAAATGGCACATTAATATTAAAGCCTACAACACAGTGACCTTATCATTTACTGCCTCAATAAATCCTCAGAGACAGACTTTCCATCCCCTGAGTGGCCAAACAGTCTCCCTACGTCATTTAGCTGTCCTCAACACACTCTTCAAGCACCTCCACCTCACCACATCCATTTATCTTTCCATCCAACCTCATTTGGCTCCCAACTTTGTTTCCACTGAAGTGGCTGTGATGCTGCTTGGAATTTCCATGAAACGCTTCTGAAGCTCAATCTGCAAAGCCAATTTAGATTTTGCTCTGCATTCCACATTAAAACGCCCAAATCACTGCGTTCTTCCTCCAGGTTATAATCAGAACGACATCACATGATACACAGAGCAGTGATGAATCAAGGAACGCTTCCAAACGGTGCAAGAAGTGAGGGAAGAATCATGTCAGTCATACGCAAACTTCACACTCACTATTCAACCGCTTAAGTAAATTTTAAAAACTAAAGTGAAAGAAAAGTAAAAGTCCTTCACTTTTACTCCTACTTAAAAACTAAGAGCTCAGTTATCCATCTTAAAAGAATCCATTCTTTAAGAAACACCAGAGGTCTCTTACTGTATGTTTGTTGAGGGTAGATGCAAGATGACTTAATCAAAGAAACAGAGATGATCACACACTTTAAAATGCCCAACACTGGCTGAACAAAATATCACTGCCAATGATAAATGATGTTTTTTTTTTTTCAAGCAGTGTGAGTAATCCAGTGAGTAAGCCTGCTATTTGCATTTGATTTGAACATCTCAGTCTATTTTCTATTCATTAATCCCCATTTGTATATTAGAAATACTGTACATTAGATTCTTGTTCATTTTACTGTGCATTGTAATTGCTAGTGGGAATATTAGGGATTTCACACAGATTAAGGCAACAACAAAAATCGCATGTACTTTTTAATTTTAGCATAACCGGGGCAAACCGTAGGATTTTATTTGACGAAAAAAATTTGACAATAAATAATATGGCAGATGTAGGATAAATCCAGTGATGGAAGAAGATCTTTTAGCTAAATAAGAGAAGCAAACTGTTTATTTATTTGCACATGTCTTGTCAGCCTGGTGAGCAGGTGGTTTTATTAGAGATTTTAAATGACAGCAGCTGCTTGCCGCAGAAAAAAATGCACTATGCGAGCATTAAGAATGAACCAAAGCACGGAAGTTAAACAGTTAAACAGTGACCTGAAACTCACTACAAAGTTCTGTCAAATCAAGGTGAGCCGCAAATGAGTCGTCTGTAAATTCACCATCGTTTGACACATTGTCAGCAGTGGTGAAATAAAAAATAAAGTCATAATTGTTGCTTTAAGTGTAATTCTTAGACGTTTGATCAGTCCAGGTGTTTGGTATGGTGGCCGACGGGGGCAAATAACGTGCATTTGTTTCCTTTTGCAGCGTGTTTCCAGCTTTTTCTTTTTGCAGCGCGTTTCTGTTCATGCAACGCGTTCATGTGTATGCAGCTTGTTTGTGTACATGCACGTCATTTGCCCCCGTTGGCCACCGTAGCTTGCAGTGCTTTCATCATGAAAACCTAACTGCATTTCTGTCGTTCTCTTACTAATGTCACAGAGAACCCGGTGTAGAGGCACGTGCAAGGACTAATTGTTTTGTAATATATGTCAACCACTCTGCTGCTTTGGGCTTTGCCATATTTTACTTGGCTACAAATAACAAAACTTTACAGCAGGCCACCTGTCAGACCCTGTGTGTCCACTGAGATTCTTCCCCTCGCCTGCAAGGTGCTAAAAATTCAGGAGCTGCACACCTGGCTGACCTGTTCCTCCCTCCCAGTGGTCTCTGCATCTTTGGATCGTAGCCTCCTTGCCCGCTCCCTCAGTCACCCATCTCCACCTACCTCCGCACCAGCCAAGTGGTAACGTGT
The DNA here is from genome assembly GCF_000690725.1 of Stegastes partitus. Lineage (NCBI taxonomy): Eukaryota > Metazoa > Chordata > Actinopteri > Pomacentridae > Stegastes > Stegastes partitus. The sequence goes on along the minus strand of NW_007578088.1, from coordinate 493,049 downwards.
TTGTACACAGTGACAGACTGCTCCTACATTTTGGATGTCTGCCAGTTGCTATGATACCATCGCCGCTTTCACAACCTTCGAGCTTGCTCATACGCTGCTATGGGTTTTGTCTCTTTCACAGAGTTACTTTCTTCTCTTTTTTTTTTGTTTGTGAGCATTAATTTTTTTTTGAAACAGCCTGCTGTCCCACTTTGTGTGATGCCCTTGAGTTTGAGCAAAGTATTTTTGAAAGGAATACATTACCATGCTCTAAATACGACGACGCCCCTGGTCACCTCTGACCTCCGCTTTCCCTTTCTTCAAACTGTTTTTGACTTCCTTTAGATTCCCTGTGCTCTTCCTCCATGAGCCACATTTCTAATAAAACTCTCATTTACAGCCCTCTGCTATCTGTCCTGTTTCAGTTGAGGCAGGTCTGGGATATTGCAGTAATGTTATGTGAATGGATGTAAGTAGCATTTTAACACATTTTGCTGCAAGGGAAATATTCTCCAGAACTGACCCGAATCATAAATTGAAAGAACGCTGAAAATTCATAAAGGAAAATGTTCGAGGTAATAAGTTGTCCATATTTTAGCCTCTGGTGTATCGGGCTAGATTTTATTTGATAAAAACCTTGTAAAAAGAGAAGGATTTTGTTGAAAAGTTTTAAATTCATTTCAGTTATTCATATAAGATACATCCATAATTGCTCAATGACTATTCATAAAATGGAACAACTCACCCCAAAGCTAGAAAGCACAGAGCCAAGACTTAATGAGACGCTGATATTTAAGGATGATCCAGTGTATTATTTTATTATTATTCATATTTTCTGTGCAAGCTACCTGACTGGGGGCATGTTTCTGCTAAATATTCACGGAGTTCATTGTTTTGATAAAACAAATACATTTGATTGATTTGTTTGTAATTTTTTTGCACGCAGGAACGTGATTTATCAAACACACAAGACAGGAAAATAGATACAGAACAGTGCGAAAGACAGAAGATGTTACAATAAAAGCGCTACAAAAACTTTCATCCATCAGATATTAGTAAGTTTAATGAAGTGATTAAAATTTGATACACTTTTCAAAAATGTGACCGCAGTGAAATTGGCTTCCTTTCCCCCAATTATAATTTTCATGCTTATTCTGTATATCTTCCAGAAGCTTGATTCCTGTAGGATTTGTCTGTGATCAATACATTGCATTTAAATGTAAAAAAAAAGATCATTAAAATATACCAGTGTGGAGCATAAAAAATCGTTAACATAACCTTATGAACCTGTTCACATTTTAGATAGTCAGCCTTAGATACCTGCTCATATCTGTCCAATACATTCACTGTTATTAGTGTTTTGGTTTTTTTTAAATGTATTATATTATGTTTTAATCTTTGGCAGGCATTAAGTGACTCACACCAAAAAAAAATACCCTGTAAAATTCTTTCCTCCAACAAACTATTGTAAACTCAAGGTTTATGGGTAAGGTTTTCCAGAGTCTTGAGCACATGGTACGAAGATGCGAATGTTTAAGACCACCTGTAATCGTGTTCGTGAGGTCAAGTTTGGGCCTTCATGTGTAAATCTTTGCTGTCCAGACCAACTGTCCTCACCAAGAACTCACACTAGCATGCACTAAGAGCTGATATAAATTAAATTTCAATGAATGTCTGCTTTAATAAAACACCATGTTTTGATTTTTTTTTTTTCTAAAAACAGGAGCAGCTTGATATCATTTCTTCAAGCATTAATTTTGCATAACATTATTGGGTTTGTTTTGTAATGTGTCCAGTTCCTATTACTCATTCATGCACATATACTTCCCCTTCTGTTTCTTAGCAGAAATGTGCCCACACACACACACACACACACACATGCGCGGTGGGTTATCTGGTTCCAATACACAGACTGAGTGCTCACAGGTTTTAATTCTGAAGCCAATTTAGCTTCCAATTACCTGTGTATCCAGTACAATTACCACTGCATTTTCTACCCCCAATCCATCTATTGCTCTCTATCACCAAAGCATCCTGCTATGGCTTCTCACCTAGAGAGAAACACATATAATTACAAGCACACACACACACACACACATTTGTGCACACCATATTCATTTTGTAAAGTCACCTCCGACGGATATCTAACCTGACATGTGCATGGACATCTATCTCAACACATGGAGCTATATCTGTTCTACAAACCTCTCCCACTCTGTACTTTCACCCACTCACTCGCTCCCCAACACACACACACACACACTCTCTTTCCAACACACTCACAGTGCAGCGGTGAGATGACCTCCACAGAGGGCTCTGTGATAGGGCTGAACGATGACACCAATCTAGGTTATTCTCTCAGAGGCAAACACTAGGACCGTCCCCTGTCTCTTTAACACCTGTTTGACGAGGCTAATGACTTCTGCGCCAGCAATCAACACAGCCGTGCGTGCGCGCGCACAAACCGACACAGGAAGGCACATACAAGCGCATGCGGAGCTAATGAGCGGCTTCCTGCAGCTCAAGCTGTCATAGTGGTAGAGGGGGATAATGTCAATATTAACTGACCTGTCATCGCTGTGGAGTGCTGGGAGGATGCACAAAATGGCTGACAGGGCCTTTAAAGCGTAGCTGTGGGACGCTGATGAACAACATCAGTTGGATATTCTTGTTGCTTTAGAGCTCTTATTCCCATCAGCACACAAAGTTGGTTTTTTTCTTCTGGTAAACTGTTATTTCACATTATGCAATTGCTGGATATGATCCAGTTTCAACACAGTGACACACCTAGCCGGAGTTTCTACACCGATCAGCCACATCAATAAAACCACAGGTGAAGTCAACAACATCGATCATCTCTTTTACAATGCAGCGTTCTGCTGGGAAACCTTGGGTCCCGGCTTTCATGTGGACGTTACTTTGACACGTAACACCCACCTGAACATTATTGCAGACTAAGCGCACCCACCCATGGCACTCCCTGAGAGCAGCGACCTTCCCCAACAGGACAATGCACCCCGCCGCAGCGCAAACACTTGCTCAGGAACTGATCAAAAGAGCCCAAGGTGTTTGCCTCCAGACTTCACAGATTCCAGTCGGATCAAACAGCCACGGGATGCACCAGAACAAGCCCCGTTCATGGAGGTCCCATCCTGTAACCCACAGCACCCACAGAGAGGTGCCAGACGCCGCAGGACTTGCACAATATCAGTCAGATGGTTTTAATATTGTGGCTGACTGCTGGACATGTTTTGTTGGGGTGGGTGGCACAATGACACAATACAATGGCTGTTGTGCTAAAGCTGCTGCTACCAAGGTCATGCTGAAGCTATAGAAGCTTGTCTGTTGTAAAGAGAATTAGTGGGCTTGCTTCCATTTGTGCATAGGATCTATTTAGTCTCTTTCCTGACCTCTTTTCCTGCCCTCTCTGGTTTTCTTTACACTTTTGAAAAGAAATCGTTTCAGAAGAGGGCATAACAGTAAAATCTTATAAAACCAAATGAATGGAAGTTCACTTTTCCAGTCGAACACACTTGCAGCGGCTACACTAGATGCTTCCTGAACCTCTTTTTGTGTGTGCATGTGCGGCTTATTGTTTGGTTTCATTGTAGCCCAGGGTGATGCTGCATTCTTGCATTTCAGGCAGATGGAAACTTGATCCCCACAAACCAGTGGCTCCACCTGTTATCCAAGCTATCTCCCGGGGCTAGAAGAGAGGGTGAGGGCGCACGGAGAAGAAAGAGCGGGAATGAGGGTGAGCTGAGGGTAGCAGGAAGCCTTTCATCTGAAAAAAGGGAGCGAGTGAGGAAATGAAGTGGGAATTGTAAGGAGTTAGGTCACACCTGTAGAGGACTCAAAGAGACAGGGAGGGATATGGGGATAAGTGTAACACCAGTGGGAGAAAGGGAGGATCGCTGTGGAGAGGGATCACTTTTTAGTGAGTGGAGCAGATAGAAAGGGGTGTGAAAATCACAGTCTAAGCTTTCAGGGCTCCTTTATGGAAGGAGAATGAAGAAAAGTAAGTGAGAAAGCAGAGCGAGGGAGGCTATTGAAGTAAGAAAAGGAAAAATATAACCAACGATTTCAGGGTCATTGTGTGGACTGGGCAGAGAGGGTGCAGAGAGAAATCCAAAGCGAAAGGCTCACGCTGTGTGCTGGTGGATGAATCCGCGAGTCTATGATTTTTTTTGTTTACTTTCTTTGTGCATGTGTATGCTTGAGCTCTTAGTTCCTGCCGTGTGTCATCCCTGTAGCAACAAAGCCGACAGTTAATCTGGAGCTCCGCCTTGTCTCATGTCGGCCAGCTCCTCATGTGTCCGGCCTGACCGCGGGGCCTCACAGCTGGCCTCAGAGAGCTGCAGCGCAGACTTTTGGGATCACACTCTGAAGCTCTTCTCTGTGCACCTGTAATCACATACAATTATCAAGCATCACACTGCGGAGGAGGAGACAAAGAGGACACAGAGTACGCTCGTGAACCGCACATAAAAGGAAAGCAAACAAAAGAGAAGCACAAAACAGAACTCAAACTGTTAAAACGTAAAAAGCAGATATCACCAAAACATAAACAGGCGCTTAATTAGAATCGGTGTGCATGTCTGTACTTGAATTCACGGGCCTGTGCGAGCATGTGTTCCTGTACACACTTGCACACGGGGATGCCTGAAGGCGTTCACTCCCAGCTCTTCCACAAGGTGTGGACTGTGTTACACAGATCTTAAAGAAAAGTGATGCCATGCCCTGAGGGAAACACAGCATGAGCTTTAATTTTCCTCTTTTCCAACCAGTGATCTCTCTTTCTACCTCTCCACTTCACTGCCCTTTACCCGTCCTCCTCCAAACTCATGTCTTTTCTTACTTTCGTCCAATTCCATCTTTCTGCCAAATATAAATTTTATCCTCCCTGTGGGGATGACAAACAGAGAAATTCTTCATTTTTTCCCCTTGTATGCCTTCTCTTTCATTTCTTTCATTTGGCTTGGGTTACCATTTAGTTTGATATATGATGGCATTCCCTCTGTGGCCGTATAATCTATAAGCGGCGTAACCCACGGCGTGTGACATGCGTGTCCACAGACAGTCATGCTTAATGAACATGCAAATGCTAAGTATATGGGGTGTTGACAAGTGTTCCAATGATAATTCTAAAACACCTTAACTGACTTTATCATCACTGCTGGTTGTCTGGTCACATCAGAAACATCTTGTGATAAAACCACAAAGACAAAGTTGCCACAAACCAGTGACTGAAATAAGACAACATGTTCTCTTGTGGCTTGATTAAAATTCTTCTTGTGATTGTGACTGAAAAAATTCTACGGTCAGATCAGCATACTTTGGTGGTTTTGGTTTCGCACCAAAAGGATTTTGAATTCAGCACAGATATAACTGGGATCAGACACAAATTCCTCAGCATCTTGACCTTTACCAGTGATCCAGGCCCATCCGTTTCTACAGCTATTAATTTGTTTAGTGTTAATTACTGTGCTGGGCATGCTTTCATTAGACTGGATCATTATATTGCTTCACTTTTGTTTGTCTCCAATCAATATGTTACCACACAAACAACAGCTCTGAAACACTCCAGTATCAGGTTTTACCACTGATATATACTGATATGTATTTGAGTAGTGCAGACAGGAAATGACATGTCCAGTGTCCAGGTTATTGGCAAAACTGACACAGCCAGTGCTACAATTATTATGAAGAAAGTTTTTAGGACAATAGGACTCATTCAAAACTAACAAAATCATGGTAATTTATTACAGTATTGTTCCTATTAACATCTGAGATAGGCTCCAAACCATGTAAAATGAAAAAATGTGTATTTGCCTTTCTCTTAAAGGATTAGTTTGACATTTGGAAAATATGCTTGTTTGCATATAGATGACTCTTTCATGTCTCAGGGGTAAATATGAAGCTTTTTGTGAGCAGTTGGCTCACTTACCTTCACACAAACAAGAGAAACTCTGCCTACCAGCACCTCTAAAGCTCATTATATTCAATTCAGTTTTATTTATATAGAGCTTCATCTTAGGGCACTTCACATAGTAAGAGGAAGACCTTACAAAACTATGGTATGAAGAGAAACCAAACAAATCCAAATATTCCCTTTGAGGAGCTGTTTGATGACAGTGGGAAGAAGAAACTTCTCTTCAACAGGGTGAAACCTCTGACAGAATCAGTCTCGGGGAGGGCAGACATCGGATAGGGTGAGGGTAAAGGGGAGCGAGAACAGGACAGCAGACAAAAATGAGAAAAGCAACACATAAGATAACACTGAGCACTGGGGAGGTTGGTGAGGCCACGTAGCTGCAGATCAGAAACAAATAACTTTGCATGAGCTATGGGAGAGAGAAGATACAAAATCAGTCGTACATTATTGGCATATGGATGTGCATGTAGAAAAGGGCTGAGCAGTAGCAGCATCTTGTTTAACTAGTACAAAACTAGTGGACAATATGAGGCCAGCTGCCTCCCTCTGTTCCCAGTGTTAGTGCTAAGCTAAGCTACCCGTTATTATGGTACAGATGTGAGAGTTGTAGTGATCTTCTCATGCAAGTTTCTGCAAGAAAGCAATAAGCGTATTTCCCAAAATGTCAAACTATTCCCTTAATCCAAACACAGTACTGGGATCTCTGTGTAAGGCAGAGTACAAAACGTACCTTTCTTTTTCCACCATTCAAGTCATGCATGAAGCCATGACTTCAGGGTTACACCACACAGTGAACATGCATGCACCTGGCTGAGCTGGTCACTGGTGCATGTACACCCCTGACATGCGTTCTACATGCACATCTGTCACAGATTCACATCACAGCACCTCGCCACCCCCTCTTCACCTCACGCTTCTGCCCTCTACGTGTCTCTCTACTCCTGCGCCTCATGCTGCCTTCACTGCAGTTGTCAGAAAAGAGCCAACCAGGAGACTGTCGGAGACCCAACAAAGTGAACAATACACATCAACATGATTGGTAGCAGTTGTATGCTCTGGTGATATAAAAACACATTTACCAGAGTACGTGGAAACCATCTCAGCAAGAGATCGCATGTTCTATTATTTGTTAATATACTGAGAATTTATACAATCGTTTAGATTCACTGTGCAGTCTGAATACAAGCCTTATGTAGGATCTTTGTCATTTTATAGTGCTGTGAGAAAAGAGCTTACGGGACCTTGCAGCGGCAACAAAGGGAAGATAAATGAGTGACACACACACACACATAGGTCCTATTGTGAAGATGTGCACTGGAATGTGGCACAGCAGGAGAAGGTGAGAAGTACAAGGTGGAGATATCTTCATCTCTTTTTCTCCTCTACCTCTTGTCTCCCACTAGATTACAGAGCCACACTGCCCCCCTCAGGCCAGCCGGTCCTCCATCCAACTCAGAAGAAGACTGAGAAGTATCTTCAATAAACTAAAACTGTCTTGAGGTTCAAAATCCTGGGTGCAAAAAGGCAGAAACACAGAGCGCATGTGTAGTTGTGTCAACATTCGCTTGTATTCATCACAACTGTCTGACAAAAAACGATTGTGGAGACGAATGACCAGCAGCCTCCTGTGAGTAAAGCCAACGTGTGTGTGTGTGTGTGTGTTGGGTTTTCACCTCTTATGCAGGTCACAAGAACCAATCAGTGGCCGTCACTGAGCAGAAGACCTGATCCTGTAAGATCACCATGTGTGGGAAGGCCGGCTGAAGTGGATTTCCCACGCAACCTCACATTTTATTACTCGTACGCACGCATTTGCACACGCACATGCACGAATGCACACATCCAAATTTGGTGCCAGCCGCAGCTGAACATCTGCCCTCTCACTCAGGAGGAGATTTGATTGGTTTTGTTTTTTTTTTTTTTACAAGCGTTTAGGTTTAACATGCAGCTGGAGAGTGCCATGCGCTCAAGCCTGTGTGTGTGTGTGTGAGTGTGTGTGAGTGGTCTCAGCTGCAGCGGTTGAGAATCAATTCAGCTGAAACACTTTATCTTAGTATACATCATTTTCTCAGTGTTACTCCTCTTACGCTTGGTTTTGCATTCAGCATCTCTCTCTCTCCCCCCCTGGGTTACAGGTTACAGGCTAATCTCCAAGCGTCGAGGAACACGGGCCCTGCTGGTTTTCATTCTGTTTAATCAGGGATTTATGTACACTTGGGATGCCGTTAAATTGTTGGTAGAAGAGAAAACAAAGAGAGATGTGGAACTAGAGGGCACGCAAATGGTTGCTTAGATCCCAAACTTCCACTGTTCTGTTGCACCACAGGACAAAATGGCTTCAGGTAAAAAAAAGACCTGTTGCTCTTTGTTAGCATACCGTCTCATGTTCTCTGTGTTGTGTTCCATATCCAAAGGCACAAATTATTATTATTATTATTTTTTTACTGATTGCACTCATCAAAAAATAATAATAATAATAAAAGAACATTATAAAAAAATAATCTCTGTGCTTACCTTAATGAAAAGACTACTTACTCCAGGACAACATGACCTTCATTTTCTACACAAGGTCAAGCGTATTGACTCATGCAAGGATTAGGTCCAATATTGAGCGTACGAAGAAAATTAGATATTGCTCACAACCTGACCAATCCACATTAATGCAGCTGAAAAACAGCTCTCATCTTCCAGCAGTATGCAGCTGAATCAGCTAATTCCCAGCTCAAGGACTGCAAATTTCCAGGAGAAACAAAACCACTGGAGAGCACTGATCACTCTTGTAGGGATCAGTGTCTTTGCCTCCTCGCTCTGCTGGTCGACTCAGGCCTCAAGCTTGGAAAGGCTCCAGCCTCCGCAAGCCTCTACAGAACGAAGCAGGTAAACACACATATATATGAGCAACCTTGAATGTTGTTTTCACTGGGTAATTGGCTAAACCGAATTTCAAATCCGTTTCATTCGATTCGAGGCTGGGAGAGCTACCACACACTGTACCCTACACATTTCACATTTCTTAAAGTTTAACTACAAAAAGTACAAATACTGCATCGAACAAATACAATCCATTAGAGGAAACACAACAGATTCCGCTCTTCACGAGCCAAAAAGCTCAACAGTGTTTAGAATATGAATCCAGTAAGCCTCTCTGCAGAGCATTGAGTTGGCCACCTCTAGAAGAAGGTGATTTTTTTTCTGTTCCTATACAACAGAGTCATGATGAGCATAATGTCGATCAATCCATGTTTTGTGTGCTCAGATATTTAAAGCTCCTCCAGTTTGTTGAAATAAACCAGTTCACAGAGACGTTGCTGAGTGAGGCAACACGTGTGCTGTTGGACTTTATGAGGGATTTTATGGTTAAATACACATTAAACGCAGCCTCTCTGTCGTTTTAAAATCCAATTCCTCCGGTCATGGTGTCATCATAGCTGGTTTTTAAGCAATCCTCGGCCTCATGTGCCCTTAAATGAAAATGACTTCACTGAATTCTGCATAGTGAGATATTCTGACTTTAAAATTGGTGGAGAGAACTGGTGTTGCATGAATACTCCAAATCAACTCATACAGGAAGAGCTGAATGAGAGTATCCCCACACTAATGAATGAAACACAGAAAGCGTCTCATTAAGGTGAAGCTGCTGCAGAGTTGAACTCTAGCCTTCCAAACACGTAGGTCCTCGTGCTGGTGTCTGTTTAACACGACAGTAGGTGTTTAGTCAGGCTGAGATCTGGTTACTCGGAGGAAATCGCATATGATTCAGGTAATTTTCAAAACCAGCCGACCATCGAGTGGCTCTTCATGCCCTGTGGATTGGGCTTCGTCGTCCTGGGAGATGATTCTGTGGGATAAAAAATAATTACACAGATTAACTTTGCATTGATTTTCTGTGACCCTCTTCTTCTAAGATGACAAGTGGAAATAAACCATGTCGGTAAAACACACCCCCACCTGTATGGAAGCAGACTCATTTATTCAGACCTTTCCTTTAATTTGTCACCAGTTCATAGATCACAAGGCTTTGTTGTCACTTTCTGTTGCCCACCACGGCAGAAAAAATTGTAAAAGTCATGCACAGATCATATTAAAAAGGTTTAGTCTTCGAGCAGCCTTTTCCCTTATTTCATTACTCACTGACCATGTCATTTGGAATTTATTATCGTTGATCACTAACCCTGCTTGGGGGCAACTGTATTTCGTTTCAAGCTTCCTCCTGTGCCTTTGCAGCTCTTCTCTGCCGTGTTTCTGGGTGTGATGTATGGTGCTACTACATGTATTAGAAAGTGTCAAGGTGAAGTGATGGAGGGCACGTTTAGATAATTAATAAAACAGGATCCGGATTAAGAGCCACTGACACTGGAGGCAGGCAAAGGACATCTGAGTTAACCCTCTGTACACAAAACCCTGTGAGGCTGCAGGGAGGCAGCTGCGACATTCATTCATCCTGCAATATGAACGGATACTGCGTTTGCTCTGATATGATGAAGTAAAATTACACTTTTATGTCAAATGATATGACGTATAAGATGTTCTTTCCAGAGCAAGTAATATGGAAAAATACAGTCGATGTACCCATCATAGAGGCAGGACCCGTCCTCTGGTGACAAGCAGCCGTGACTAATAGAAAGATGTTTGCATACCACAATTTGTTTTGCAAAAGTCTATTTGGACAAAAGCCTGTTGTCCGTGTATTTTAAATACCTTTCATAAAGCCAGGTTTGTGTAGTTCCAAGGGATATTGTACCACAAAATTAAATAAAAGGTATCAGTGAAACTTCCCAGGAACCACCGGTTATAGTTTTGCAACTTGTTCACTAGAAATGTTTTCCTGTTATGTTGATAAAGAAATGTGATCCAGACAGCAGCTTTCTCTCTCTATCTCTTAAAAAAGTAAACAGATTGGTAGTGTTTTTATTTTTTTCCCCCCCAAATGGGTTATAAGTGATGATTTTTATAATAATAAATGATTAAATGACAATGTGAAAAAAGTGTTGCGCTGTTTTGTTTATGCGTCTTTTTCTTTTAAAGAACTCATTTGTACATTCTAGCGTCTATGTTGCTGCTGAGTTACTACCTCTCTTCTTGGGTTTGGGATGCATCAGTCAAACTTTTTCTTTCCCAGTAAAGATTGTGATTCTTCAACTCGGCGTACAACTCACTGGAATTTGAGTTCACTTGAGGTCAGGGACGACTGTAGCATTACAAAACTGTCTGTGGCTCAGTGTGACTGGATGTAACTGAACTTAATATTGACACTGACAAACACACGATAGTTAATGTGTATTGGTCGCATTGTGGATGCTACCCGCATTCATTTTTAATTTTCTTTTGTAATAGCAATGTATTAAATGATACTGTGGCAAGTCAGAGGTGTCTTGTGTAGAGCTAAACTTCCTCGAAAACACCTGAATCTGTAGTAATCTCACTTTATAGAGAGTTTCGGGTAAGAGTTTAGCTGATTGGTCTACAGCTAAACTGTTTCACTTCATTTTCATTGTTCTCGTTGTGTGTTTTTGGCTGCAGGAAGCATCTGTTTTCAGAAAAAGAAGCTCTTAAAGCCCACTGCACCCTACCCACTAAGCACCAATCAACACGTAGTCACAGCCAGGACTAGCTGATGAACATATGGGTGCATTTAGCACCTAAAGAGCCCAAATTCCATCAAGAGGTGAAAGAGGCCAAAAACAGATGTAAAATGACTGACTAGCCATACACCACACAAACAATTTGAAATAAATGATTTTTCTCTCTCCTTGGTGTGTAAATAAGCAAAATCTAGCAAGTTACACTTAAAGATATTTTCCATTCGTGTGGCTATTGTCGTCCAATGGGTCAGACTAACTTTGCCAGAAGAAAGAATATATTGCGGTAGGCCTCTGGAGCTTTCCATTTTTACACGGCTCATTTTCAACATTTGTTTTCAAGTCTGACGGAAAGTAAACTTAGCATCACTGAATGCCCATTTTGTCCATTTTGATCTCCACTAGCACAACTTTCCAGCAGCTCCCAGACAGCAGCATATCCACCTGTGCATGCCCTTTTAATTTACATGTGTGTAAACTGGTGTTATTCTCTGGAGACTCAGTATGCAGATGAGGAGCTAAAATAAAGGGAAGCTGGGATACGGAGGATAAAAACACACAAACTGGTGGTGTTCCTGTGCTCACTGCTCTGCTGCCGACTGAGGAGGAAAACTTTGGGTGTGAGGAGTGGGACCTGCTGATGGCAGACTTGGAACATCTCAATGTGTCCATGGATACAAGCAATCCCAGCTGTAAAACTAATATATAACATAAACATTGATTTCCTGGTGCTCTCACATCTTTAAGATGGACTGGAAGAAACGATCAACAGCAGCCAGACAGAAGAATGAGTTCTCCATCCAGACAGTAAAAGCTGTTACAATAAGCAGAAAGCTGTTTTATGTCACGGACATCTTGTTTGCTTCAACTTCTTCAGCACACGCTAAACAGAGAGCTTTCCATGCGTAAACAAATCAGGGGACAAGGATGTGCTGGTTGGTGTAATGCAGTTTAATTTCTGTTTACTTTCTCATGCTAGAGATAGGATGAGGAGCTTGGAGGTCTGGAGGACCTCAGAGTGGAGTTGCTGCTCCTTTGCATTGAAAAGAGGCAGCTGAGGTGGTTTGGTATCTGATCAGGAAACCTCCTGGGGGCCTTCCAGTGGATGTTTTCCAGGTCTTGTGGAGTTCCCTCGGGGTCGAGGATTAAGGTCTTCTTCATAGTTGTAATTTTGTAGTTTGATGTCGTCATGTGTGAGTCTTCAGGTGGCTGATGAAGCCAATTCTTGCCCTGAAGATGTTCTGGTTGTTGCGACGGCATATCGTTGGCAAGGTCGCCCTCGGTTGTTGTTCTTTCTTCTTTATTTTTCTGCGTTTCTCTTTCAGCTCCTCGAACTGTTCGGCTCCCAAGGTCTCTGTTCCTTGTCTGGTTTTGGCTCTTAAGAGTGGTCTGTCTCGTGTGACGTCTTCCCAGTTGTTGGGATTGATGTTGCATTTCTTTCTGTTGGCTTTGAGGACGTCTTTGTAGCGTTTCTTTTGCCCATTTCTGCTCCGTTTGCCCTCTTTGAGTTGGGAGTAGAAGACTTATTTTGGTAGCCGAGCTTGGATGTCTGAAAGGAACTTGTGGTGGAGTTCCTGCTCCTTTATAAGAGCCAACTGAGGTGGTTCGGGTATCTGATCAGAAAACCTCCTGGGTGCCTTCCAGCGGATGTTTTCAAGGTCTTGTGGCGTTCCCTCGGGGTCGAGGATTATGGACTTCTCCATAGTCATAACTTTGTAGTTTGACGTCATCATGTGTAAATCTTCAGGTGACTGATGAGGCTGTTTCTTGCCCTGAAGAAGTTGCGGCGAGAGCATATGTGTGGCAAGGTCCCCCTCGGTCGTTGTTCTTTCTCCTATCTTATCCTGCGCTTCTCTTTCAGTTCCTCACATTGCTTGGCTTCAAAAGTCTCTATTCCTTGTCTGAGTTTGGCTCTCAAGAGTGATCTGTCTCTTGTGAAGTCTTGCCAGTTGTTGGGATCGATGTTGCATTTCTTTATGTTGGTTTTGAGGATGTCGTTGTCGTGTTTCTTCTGGCCGCCTGTGCTCCGTTTGCCTTCTTTGAGTTAGGAGTAGAAGACTTGTTTCGGTCTTGGATGTGTCAAGGGACCTTGTCGTGGAGTTGCTGCTTCTTTATGTTGATAAGAGCCAACTGAGGTGGTTTGGGTATCTGATCAGGAAACCTCCTGGGTGCCTTCCAGTGGATGTTTTCCAGGTACATCCAACTGGTAATGGCTTACATATCTCATCTGGCCTGGGAACATCTTGAGATCCCCCAGGAGGAGCTGGAAAACACCAGCCGCCCTGATATATGTCAGCGTTAGCACTGTCCACATTAATGGGAAACACACCAAGTTGAATAAAACTGAATTTCCCTTTAAGATGGTTAGACGACGGGACTGTGTTCATTCATAACTTCTTTCTGCTGCTACAAAAGTACCTAAAAAAAAATTCAGGTGTTGCATTTTTACAAAGACACAGCTGCCAAAAGATAAACATAGTTCTGCTGCACTGAATTATGTAACGTTTTCTGACTTTCCTCTGTGCTTGGCTTTTTTTATGAAATAATTGATAGTTTTACTTCCCTGGGTCTCCGCAAAATGTTTAAATAAAAGAACATCTTTCTTTTTGTGGTTAAAAGGCAAAAAGATTTGCTAATTACTGTCCCACATACGTCTTCTTTGTTTCTTTTTCTCCGCTGACAAATGAGAAACAGGAATGCACTACATACTGAAGTTCTCAACATTTAATCAGGTTGTACTTATAAGAACACATCCCTCAGCTATTTGTTCTCACATGCACACATACATATACACACACAAACACACACATGACACACACACACACACACACACACACACTCAGTCTCTATTTTTGTTCTTTGTGCTTTTTGTTTTTTTTCCTTTTAGTTATTAAGGATATCTTCTGTTTGATGTAATGAAAAGCTTGTCGTGTTTCTCTTGTTGTGCATTTTGTGTGTGTGTGTTTGTGTGTGTGTGTGCATGTGTGTGAGACTGTATGTTTGTTCATTTTGTGTACGTGTGAAATGAACTTCTTGCCTCCAGGGAGAGGTAGCCTGCTGACAGAGATTAGTTTACATCATCCCCTTTTCAATCTACTCTCTGTTTCTGTAGCACTGTATTCTCTGTTGTAGCACACACACACACACGCACACACACGCACACACATGCACACTGGTAAACACACAGTCGGAGTAGCGAGAGACACGAGATAGATAGAGTGGGATTTACTATACATTTTTCCATTCATATTTTTGTGTCATCTCATGCTCTTGTTAGAGCGTAAAAGATGAAATCCTTCAGTTAAGGGTTTTAAGCCTCTGGAGAGAAAAAAAAACCTGCTGGAGGAGCAAATCACAACTGGATGGATAGAGTGAAATGGGGGAAAGAGTGAGACAGAAAGGGAGAGAGACACGGGGAGAAGAAAGGTTTTCATGGAGACGGAGAGATTACAAATGAGACCCTGCTAACTTTCTGTAATTAGAACTTTGTGTCATGTCGCTGCGCAGTAGTCTATTTGTGCTATTCGTTGAAAAATGCAATTTGTGGCAACAGTTCAGAGATGGTTAATCTCACATGTGTACGTGTGAGTCGTCCAGTGGGTCGGTTTTGGCGAGCAGAGCTGCAGAAGGAACCGAGTGGGCCGGATCAGTGACGACGCACCTGATTTAACCTCAGCGTCTGCATGTGTGACAAACATGCAACCTGTTTTTCCACCTTTGCAATGCTGGAGGCATCTCCATACCTCATATATGGATCTCTGTTGAAACATTAACAAGCTTGGCAAAAACAGAAACAGATGGAGCACATGGATTAGCCCTTTGATTTGTAGAGGAGCTGTCAAGAGCCATTGATCTCTGATTACCTGATTCATCACCCAATAGCGCGTTGTCGCCAGTGTGTTAACTACAGGAGAGCCGGGGGGGAGCTTTGTTCCTCTTAATAAGTCATGAGCTCCCCTGAAAACACGGTTTGTCAAATTTTGAGGTGTCTCTAAAATTTGGCAGTGAGCTATTTATTTTTTTTTTTTTTTGCCATTTTCTGTTTTTCTGTCTTTATCATCATAGATCATGTGTAAAATGAGGCCGTTACTAATGTACGATTTAAACATCAGGGCAAAATTTTCATTGATTCACTTTAATAAAGATATCAGCATGCACGCTGGTCTTGTTATCACCAAATTCAATATCATAAACTTCACTCACTTTAACTCAGAGATCCCTGCATGGTGCTGGAAGCAGGCAGCAGCGGCTACTTTTCATCTGTTTCTCATTCATATTATTCACAATGAATATTAGATATTTTTTTCTTTTAAAAAGCTCGATTAAGTGCTTTCTAAGTGTTGTATCTGTTATTTCTGACCAAGAACAAGTGCAAAAAGAGCTCTCCATTAAAGGTGTGGTATGGTTTGTATACTGCTTGTATTTCTGAGCTACAACACAGAACTGCCAAATGGCGTCACTAATGCCTTTTCACACCGTGTCCAGCATTTTCACGCACTAAAGTAGTATGATTGCATGTTTAGCTTTCAAACAAAGAAACATTTTCCACACCGAGTCAGCGCTTGAACTGGAATAAAAGCATTACTCCAAATCGCAGGCTCACAACCTTTTTCTTTTGGCCTGTGACCCGTGATAGCGACCCCATCTTCGCAGTACACAGCGATGTGCAAATGTTCTGGCAATAAAAGTAAAAACAGGATGCTTCAAAAATAATAGTTTTGATCTGTGAATGAACTTCTTGTAAAGTGCGGCAAACAAAAGACGACTAAATCACTGTTTAGAGTGACCGCCCTTCGTTTTTAAAGCAGGATCCGTTCTCAGCTTTTCAATGTAAAGACTTCATTACAAGCATCTTGGAGAAGTTGTCGCAGGTCCTCTGAGGTCTCAGTTGCTTCTGTCTCTTCATGTAATCCCAGATTGAATCCATGATGCTGAGATCAGTGCTCGGTGGGGACACACCATCTGTTGCAGGACTCTTTGCTGTTCCGTGGCTGAACTTCTACTTCTTTGGCGCTGCCTTCGTGTTTGGGCTTGTCGTGCCGCAGAGTAAATTCAGGGCTGATCAGAATCTAAACATTTATCACTTTTGTCAGGCACAAACAGACACGACAATTTGTGCCAGGAAAAGTGCACTGTGCCCTTTTCTCAGCACCAAGATTTAGATTTCGTATTTATTTTGCTTTAGCAACTGAAAAATATTTTCAATGTGTACCAATTTTTCCTTCCATAGTCTTCTGATTGTTTCATTTTTAGTTTGTGGAAGACGCACAGACTGGAAAAAACTAAATCAACATAATTTTGTGCAGCAGAATTTCTTTTCTCTATCTCTCTGCCCTCCTGAGTTTATCTTGTAACCTATTCTATTCCTCTTGACCTACTCTAGTCTTGTCCTTCAGGCTGAGAAGCGCTGCTCTGAACTGACAGCCTTGCATAGCATGCATGCAATTAGAAATCTGAGTGTGCAAATTATTCATTTGTAGTACATCAAGCAGAACTACTGAGATGCTACAGCTGCGCACAACTCAAGAATTAATAAAAAAGCAGCGTTTTGATCGGATGATGGTGGTAGATGAAGAGTCAGGGGATCAGCAAAGCTCCCAAATGCCATGATTATCTGCATGAAGGTGCATTAAAAATGAAACCCCAGTACATGGCAGACCTGTACAGATTGGTTCTGGACAAATGATTTCGGAGGTGTGAGTTGGAATTTCTAAGCTATTATCCAGCATTTCTCTGACTGAGCCTGACCTCATATTGTACCTCTACATTTTTACCTCTTTGTGCAACTTGTGCATGTGTATCCACGCTCTCTTGCTCATTTGTGACTGTGTAATCCCCCTGCTTGGGAGACAGTTGCACATGCTCTCTGTAGAAAAGCTTTGGGAAATGGCACTGTGCTGCTCTTTATCAGATGTGAGAAAAATCCTCTTTTGTCTTGTTAAAAAAAGAAAACAACAAACGAAACTGAAAACATGGTTTGAAAACACTTAGCAGCACAAAATGCATAAATGTAACCTTTGCACAGCTTGTACAAGTTTATCTTTGAGTGTGAAATGGGCTCATTTGCTGGGAAAAAACAAATCCAGTTGTGGTTCTCAGTCACAGCGGTGCTCATTACAGAGGACGGCTCATTACGAACTGGAACATTAAGATACCACCACGTAAAGGTGAGAGCAAAGCTGGATTTATAGTCGGAGTATTAATGGGAGTCTCATGTTGGGTCTTGATTTTTATTCATAGTTCAGCATCAGACTTCACCCGTGATATCACCCGCATAACTGTGGACACGTACGCTGTTTGTCATTAGGGGTTTTTTCCGGCTTTATTTTCCTCACAGTAACTGCAGTGGCTGTAACATTTCCAGGTCTTTGTTCAATTTGCACCATCAAAATAAATCAAGTGAAAGCTTTCATTATCCATTTTGTCCCGCTCACTTCACAAATGGATAATGGTCTCTGGCTTAATTTTCAATTGTTCACATTTTGGGTGTCTCTTCAGAGATTGATTTTTGAACCAAAATGTAAAAAATGACTCACTAATATAATTTTCCATTTCTATGTTTTGTGCTTGTGGTTGGATCGTACCAGTAGCACCAGCGGGGGTCTACAGCCAATCTAGTCATACGACCACATTTGTGGGCGGCTGTGGCTCAGGTGGCAGAACCCGTTGTCCATTGATTGCAAGGTTGGCAGATCCAAAAGCCCCTCCGCCTGCCGAAGTGCCCTCGGGCAAGATACTGAACCCCAAGTTGCTCCTGATGGCAGGCGAAGCAGACTGCATGG
>NW_007578088.1:428689-474259 GCF_000690725.1 Stegastes partitus | reverse complement strand
ATATGGCTACAGTGTATGTTAGGTACAGATAAAATGTTACAAACAATCTATTGTATACAACATTCTTAGAATGTTCTTGACTTACTTTCAGTTTATTCATTCATTTATAAGCTATGTCGGAGGATTTGTATTCTTACAAACAGTACATACCACACTCACACACTGTTGTTTAGTCACACTCAAAAAGGCATTTGAAGGCTGCTACTTATTTCTGAAAGTGAACAACAACAGCAATAACCTCGGCCTCTGGCTCCAGTCTATGAGTAATGTTTACATACGTCTCCAAACCCTCCATAAATAAGGCGTCCAATAAATGATTGCATTATCAAATGTGCTGCATAATACACGTGGTTTCTGTCGACACTAATGGTACAGTCCAACCACAAGAACAAAACACAGGAATGGAAAATTAAAATACTGAGTCTCTCTCTTTATTTTATTTTTTTTAAACTTTTGTACATAAATAAAATTGTTAAGCACCAACCCAAACATGAACAGGGATAAAGATAAAGATAAAGAAAGTTTTAAACCCATTTTTAATAGGATTCATTTTGTTTGTGCAAACTGATAAAACAACTACAAAACGCTGCACAGTGTTACAGCTGTGTTTACATTCTTTCATTTACTTTGTTAGTGAGCTCCATGCAGAGATTATCAGAGAAGTCTCCACTCTCAACAAACCCCCATCAGAAATATGTAAAACACTGGCAGGCAATCACCGTCCTTGTTGTCCCCGCATGGAGCAGTATACAACAGAAGTGGATGCATTCCTCTGCAATATTACTTAAATGTCAAATGATTCAAAACTGCATCCCCTTACAATAATGACTGTGAAGATGAACAGTAGGGTATTTGTAAAATTAAAAGCTTTCAGTTTAAATTCCTGATGTGCAACAAAAGTCTTTACTCATGTTCAAATCTTTTCTTTTTTTTCTCAGTACTCTATGTCCACCTTTTGTTGGATGACATACTAAATCCTCCTCAACTTGGACTATAACCAGCTTTCTAGTGAGATGTTCTCTCATTCTTCGATCTTAAGACAACACTTTTTCAGTTGCTCGTTGCTTAAGGGGTTGTGCATCGCAGCACCTTTTGCTTTAAAATACCCCAGCAGAGTTTTATTGGCTTCATACTTGGTCTTCTTTATTTTCTTCTTCTTTAGAAGCTCTTGTGTGATTTTGGCAGTGTTCTTTGGTGTGTTATCTTGCTGGAATATTCCTCTTCTGCCAAGCTTCTGGGAGTCATCTTGTCAGCCAGTACTGTGGTAGATCCAAAGACATTCGTAGCGTATCTATAAACATCATCTCCCCGACACCTTTCACACTCATGCAGCTTCACATCATCACACCTCCACCTCCGTGCTTCACTGTCAGGACTATGCATTCGGTGTGGATCAGGTTCATGCCGAACATGTTGGACTCCATCTGAGCCAAACGAATTCATCTCGATCTCATCTGACCAAAGAATGTGCTCCCAATATTCATCAGGCTTCCTTTAATGTGCATTAGCAAAGTTTAATACTGCAGTTCCCTGCAAGAGCAAGCAAGGGCGTTTTCTTGGATGCTGTCCATAGAAGTTGACATTACGCACTGCTCTTCACACCGTCTGAACTGTCACAGAGGCTCCAATTTCCACTGATAACCGCTGTGCCAAGTCTGAAGCAGCTGCTCGTGTGTTTTTCAGAGCTAGACTGTGCCGGTAGCACAAATTTCTGCTGTGTCATTTTAGGAGAACGACCGCTGCACCTCTGATTAGTGGTACTATTTGTGCGTTCTATATCTCCTGATTACTGCTGCAACTGTGTTTCCACTGATTTTTAGTTGGTCACCGATCTTCGTGTATCATTTTCCATCTTTGTGAAGTCTCACAATCAGACAATCAGATAGACACAGCCCACAGGTTTGGAACTGAGAAAGATCTGGTGTTCGCAGGTCATTTATAATCATGGTCATGTTGCTAGGCTGCTTGGCAATCAGTTTTATTTTGTTTGTTCTTTTACTTGTGTCAGTGATCCCAGGTTTATTTACTGCTGTTGCTTCCTGTTTCTTCTCTGGTATTTTCAATGTAGTCTGCACATATCATTTGATAGTTGTATATGTTTTTGAGGAAACACTTATAATATTCATACTTGTTGTCAACTTAGTATCAATGCGATTATTTAGAGGTGATGCAAACTGGATTCAACTTTGTTCATATTTAGATCATTTTGCACTACGTCTCCATCGTATAAATTCAGATTTATGCTTTATGTGAAGTCTTCTCTAACAGTATTTTTCAATTTTATTAGTGAAAGCTTAATACAGAAAAGACTATTGAGTTGGCAAATGTACATCTAATTAAATGTTCTATCGTTGATCGCTCTCCTACAGATGTGTATTTAATCGTACACAGTGTTCAGCGTTTCTTGGAGTTGTTTCAACCCTATGCTCGTTTAGCAGACAACAGTTTGTGGTGCTGCTGAAATGTATTGCATCATACTGAGAAGTCTTCTGAGCCTCACTGATATAAATGGGGAGTCAGTTTGATTTTGAAGTTGTTAATGCGCGTTAAAAATCGGAGTGACTAACATTTTAATACACACTGCTGTCGTTCAAGTGATGTGCTAAAAGCAAACGCAGCAGCTGATAATTTTAGTGTCTGAGCAAAAGGGACTGTTTGAGAAGGAAGACAGCAGGGAGAGAAGTGAAAGAAAACAAATTACAGACAATCTGACGAATATGGACAGTGGGTGTGGATTATCGATCTCTGCTGAGAGGTATGCTGCTGCTTTCATTTTTAACTTCAGCCAGTCACAGTGTGTGCAGTGGAGGAGGTTTAAATAGAGCAAATAAACTCAATTAAATCATTAATGAAATTAATTCCAAAAAAATTTAAGATGAGTGGGAATTTAGGACTCAGCGTATCCTCTGCAGAGATGCCCTTTAATGATCTGTGAGAGGAGCTAACCAATGGCAGAGAGCACTCCACCGTCGACACACACCTCATCATTCCCCGACCATCACCAACCCAGACCTGCTCCCCTATAAAGTCTGGGCTCACCCGGGCTTCAAAAAGTAGCCTGTATGAGCGTGTCTTTGAACAAAAGCAGATTCAGCGTGTGTGTGTGTGTGTGTGTGTGTGTGTGTGCCTTTCAGTGTGTGACAAAGCCCCGTGGAAACACACACTCCACTTCCACTCTCACAGCAACAGGGTGGTAATGGAACAGAGGTGACTTTATTCCATCTCTCCCTGCTGATCAAAGGCGCTTTCACTCCTCTTCCTCTTTTTAAACCCAGAGTCCAGCTCTTCCTGCATGTCTGCTTTCTGCCCTTCCTCTTTCCTCTTCTCTCTGTCACCCTTCCTTCTGCTGTTGCATTTATATTTAATATCTCTCTTTCAAGAGCGATAATAGAGTGACATTTGCTGGTAATTAAAACTTGAATTAAAAGTCAAACAGGGTCTCTTTCTTCTTTGTGTAGCCTACCCACACAGTCCAGGATGTGTCCATAATGATAACTATTTAAACACATGAGTCTTCTATGGTACACAGAGGCCTGAACAGCTATTAGCTTCACTGTTAACCTCAGCTCTGATGCACTCAGCAGCAAGAACAGCTACTTTCTTTAGACTGCATATTTCAAAATGATCATTACAACACAGGTAGTCTTAGCACCAAATTTCTTTTTTAAGAATGCAATGAGGGGCGCTGCAATAGCTCACCTAGTTGAGCTGGCGACCCATGTACAGGGGCTGTAGTCCCCAATGCGGAGGTCATGAGTTTGAATCCCGCTCATGGCCCTTTTCTGCAGGTCCTTCCTCCATTCTTCTCCCCCAATTTCCTGTCTCCCTCTAACTGCACTTTCAAATAAAGGCAAAAATGCCAAAAATATAACTAAAAAAGAATGCAATGAAATCAAAACAATTACTACGAACAATCTGAATTTCTGTTAGTCTGTGAGACCACATAACAAACTCTTATAAATCCACTGTCAGAAACTTAGAATGCTGCCAGCAACACAGTTCATAAAACTTTCTGTACCGCAACATCCAGCGTGGTGGGAAAACACCACATCCATCCACCCACGTGTATGTGAGCAAGAATTTTCCCAAATGCACGCGAAAAATACAAAATGTACAAAATATGTTTTGACTTCCTGCCCTCCACAACTGTGGGTCTCAGAGTGGTGTCACTGTCTGTGAAATAATTCAGAAAACCAATTAATGATGATTGATAAAACTGTGTTGGTTATTAAAACTGCATTTGTACATGTAAACACCACTTGCACGGCACTGTCCAAGAAAACAGACGCTCCACTGCGGTACCGATGCTGGCTTAGAGCCAGTGGAAATTTTGATATGTTGTGACACATCATGTCAATGATGGCCACCTCTCGCCTCACTGCACTGAGCCAGCACTTCAGCTCACGCTCCTCTGATTTGAACACTGATGATATTTGGGAGTGGGTGCGTGATCCTTTTGCCCCAGCTGCAACAGCTTCATGTGGGCTTACTGGTGAGGCAGGAGCGCTGCTGCTGGAGCAATGCAGTGACCAGATACTGAGAGTGAAACTCCAGCTGCTGTCTCACGCAGAGTACCCTGAATTTCCTTCTGAGGTCCTCAAAATGTTGCTCCCTGTCCCTGAGACGTACTTGTGTGAATCACTGTTCTCTACATGACTGCAATGAAGTGTAGCGCCAAGAACAGAGCAACAGACACATGTATCTAAATAAACTCAGGTAAGTCACTGTCATTGCAATACAAATGTTACATCTGAGGGTCCAAGACCTGTAAATGACCAAAGAATCTTTGAACGACACAGAAGCGTATTTTGGTGATCTCATTTCTCCATGCCCTCCACAACCATCACAAATCAGTGCTGGAAATAAAGCGGTTTATGTCACAGTGAGGTTTGGACACAATAATGACTTTGTAATTGCTGTTTTGTACTTTCTATGTTGGTAGTTCTTTGTTGCTTGCTGCCATCAAGAACGATGTAATGAGCATCACACCTAGCCTCAATTATTTTTTTTGTTTTTACTATAGCAGTTAATTATTTTATTATCAGCATATTCACGTTTTTGGCCCACCTCTTGTTATTGATATGTTTTGTGATTTACCATCGTTGGCTATGAGCCAACAAACTCCTTTCCTTAACCAATACTGAAAGTGTGTCAAGTTTGGTTGCTACTTAGTTGTCCACCTACATGTGTAATCAGACCGTTACCACCATGTAATACTATAAAGCACTTTGCTCTCAAAGCACAGACTTATTTGTGTGTGACAGTTTCCAAAAGTAGAATGGGAGCCAAAGCCTTCAGGCTGCTCCATTGTGAAATCAGCTCCCTGTTTGGGTTCAGGAGGCAGACACCCTCTGTTCTTTCTAAATCCCTCTGCAGTCATTGCTTAAACCCAAAAAACTTGTCTCGGTGTATCAAAGTTATTGATAAGGTATTTTTTAATTAATATAATTCCTTCCTGCCTTGAAATGGGTCATAACTCGATACCATTGATTTCTCTGTAGTCTGCAGATCTATGTCATCCCTTTTTCTATCTTTATCCACACTTCTCTAATCGCTGCAGCTCAAGCACACCAGCTCACCTACAAATCTGCTCTGTAAAGCTAATCTCTGCTACATGAAAGCAAATTGCAAAGGCCACGTTTGCACATAGCCGGGTATTTAAAATAACGGGTCTACGTTTTCAAAAACAACATTTTTCGCACCAGATCGCCTTCAGAAAAATCTTTATTTACACAAACCCGCATAAACAAGTCATTAAGAGCTGTTATGAGCTAAACCTATAGAGGGCAGTGTAACGAGAGGCATAAAGCCATGCTAGCCAATCAGAATAATGGAAAAAACACGACAACGAATGGCACGAATTACTTCCTGTTACTTCAACGATAATGGCGCGAGGGTCGTTAGAGAAGTGGAGCTGCTCCTAAATGTGGTGATAGAGTACAAAACAAGCAAAACACTTGAAAATATTGACTGGGAAACATGTCAGAGCCAAACTGTGAACATGAGTCTCACACATGTGACGCTGATGAATGCTTTTGTTGCATACTGTGACATCAAACTCCGTCTCCTCCTGTCTACATGCAAACATAAAGATGGAGTTTTTTCAAATCTCCACTTTGGCTGAAGTTTTAAGATACGATTGTTTTTGGTGACTCATAGCTTCGTTTATGTGTAAACCAAAGGCATTGAAATATCATCATTTTTGCTACGTGTTAATGGGGCCTAATTCAGTCATACATGCTCAAACCGGAAGCCATTTCTCCAGAGGATAATGACACAGGGGGCCTCACCCTGCCAGCTGACAGGAATGGTGCTTTAGGTTTGTAACATCTGAAACTTCTGAAGTCTGAATCTGTGGTTTTGAGACTGTCATCCTTACACTTGGGCTTCAAGGTGTTAACTGCTTTTTTCTCTCATTGTGTGTCTTCCTGCATACAAAAACAAAACATGTAAGCAAGTTGGAAAACTTTTTTTTGATTGGAGGTCGGCTTTGAGACAGGCTACAAACTTTCCTTTTTGATAGAAGTTCTGGTTAACAGTGACTGGGTGACCCTGAACCAGAATTTTGCTGCTGGGGGACCTCTACTGAAGCACTAAGCACCTCTCCGCTCCTCTCTCTCACTCTCCATGCATTTATATGCCACTACTGCATGTCATTAACCTTATGTCTTCTCTCGCCGTCGTTGGTGTTTTTTACTCTCTCTGATCTGTCTCTCCTTGTACTTTTCTGCAGGTAGCTCTGGTTTTGTAGCTGCAAGTTTCTGATCTGCCATTAATGGAATCACCAACCCCCCCTATGATTTATTGTTCTCTTATTTGTTGTTTGTCTGCTTCCTCTCTGCTATTCTTTTGTCTTTATGCTTTCATGTTACCCCACCCGGTCCAGGAAGATGGCTGCCCTCCCTGAGCCTGGTTCTGCCCAGTTAGAAGGGGGTTTTCTTTCTTCTGACTGTTGCTCATTACTTGCTCAAAGTGAATCAGTATATTTGTTGGGTTTCTGTTTATAATATAATATTGTAAGGTGTGATCTTACTGTATGAAGTGTCTGATGATGACTTACCTTTAGAAAATAAAACAAATTGAATTTAACCCTTTGTGAGGCAAGTGACCATATTTGGTAACTTCCTTGGATGTTCAATGTGTCCACCCTGTGCCTCTCCTTGAGGTTGAAGAACCATGTGCACTTTGATTTAGTTTTTATATTAGTGCCAATATCACTACCTTACAAAAAATGTCACTAAACAAATGTTCCGATTTATAAATGCTTTGTTACTGGTTTGCATTGAATTCCACTTTGATTTAATTTTGAGATTAGTACCAATACCCAGAAAAATGTGACAAAATGAACTTACCAAGCACTTTATAAATACTTTGTTGCTGGTTTTGTACGTGTCATTACCTCAAACTGAAATGTTTCTAAGTAAATGTTTTTGAAGTTTGTTACTTTTTCATTCATTTATATGATCTCCTTTTTTTTTTTTTTACCCTAGAGGGGCAAATTACCATATATGGCAACTTTATCAATCTTGATTTGCAACATTTTTATTTTTTTAAAGTCACAAAAATATCTTGACATATCCTTCAATAACACCTTAGGGTTGAAACTGTCATTTTCCAAGTATTTCAAGGAGTGTCCTATAAAGGGTTAAAGACAGGTTCTTTACATTTCAGGTAGTGAGGGTGTCGGCTAACTTGTCCAATATTTCCACCAAACAATTAACGTTACACATAAGGAACATATCCAAACAGAAGATATTTCAACTGTGTTACTGCTCAGTACTAATAAAATGCACAAGGTGTAATGCAAATGGTGTTAGTAAACCTATCAATAGAAACACAAAGCCACAGGCTGTGTGGCAACATGTGTGTCCGTGCAGTATTAAGTCACAGGTAGGCACTCTGAGGTTGTGTTACTCTCTGATAATGACTCCTACTAAAAATGCAAATTCACTCACACCCCCTCAATGACGGCACCAGGAGAGATTCACAGACTTTTCTTAGTAAATAATGCACTGGTAATGATTCTGACTCTGACAACAGCTTGGAGCCAAATCTTTCATAATTGCTACCAAGTCAATTTTGTCAGGATACAATCTTTCTTTTCATTAAAAGGAGCCGAGCTGGAAATTACAAAGTAGGATTTTGTAATGCGCTAGTCGGCTCTCGTTCCAAGTCTGTATTATAAAACCAATGGAGGAGTGTGGCGCCCTTCCCAAGATTGGAGTAAACACTCCAAATGTGAGGCAGTTCACACGGAAACACACACACACACACACATGCACACACTGATGAAGCAGACCATCAATATCAGAAAACGGATTATGTTTCAGAGGTGTTGTTTATATTTCATCGTCTAAATCTTGTGTCTGTCATTGAGTGCACTTTACTGTGAGATGTGTGTGTGTTTGTGTGTGTGATAGCAAACCGGTTATATGTATGTGGAAGAGCATGTAGATATCAATTTCATAGCTGTGAAGGACACTGATCATACCAGACAGCAATAATTACATTTTAAAATAGCCACCCTCGTCACATACGCATATACACGCACATATCCATTAAACATGCTCGCACAGCCGCCAACACACAAACCCGAACCCGCCATTTATATTCCAGGTCTCTCTTAAACAAAACTGCTCTTCATTAAAGAACTCCTAACCTCTCCGCGCAGAGATAAAGGGTAATTACGTAGCTATCGTCAATTCAAACGTCTCTTATTTCACTGAGCGCAGGGAGCCATAGATAAGGCTGCTTAATTAACTTAAGTGCTTCAGTTCCATCACCTCTCATACGCGGACCCTCTAACTGCTGATGGGAGTGTAGAAAAGGCTCGATTATACCGACATATTCAATCATCGGCATTGTCACATCTGGTCTATTTCACAGTTAAAGTTTAGAGTTCAGCTTGTACACTGAATAATTTTCTCTGTTGTATGGAACAGACCGGGGCCAAAGACTATCTGGAAATGAGATTCAGTGCGTAAGTGGAGTCGCTGAGGAAATGATGGCGAAGGGGGGGATGGGGATGGGGGGAGTGCTTCAAAGTTAATTTTGGAGATCTGACTCACTGTGAATGTTTAACTTTAAACAGATTTCTGGATGCAAAAAAAAAAAAATGTTTGAGTTGCCAGTTTCAACATACATTAGCCTTTCCGATTTGAATAATTCAGAGCCGATCACCGGAGGGATCCACAGGTGTAGCAGGGTCAGCCTCACAGCAGTGACCCTGGTGGAGCGCAGCGTCTTACTCACGAGCATTTCAGCCCCCCATGGGAATGTTTTTTGGCCAACAGGCTTGAACCCTCGTAGTTCAGTTTGATATGCAATCCTGAAGCTCTCTGGTGCTTTCAGCAGGTATAAAAAGACACTAAAAATGATAGTGGGGGCTGCCTGTTAAACTGCTTTTTAAACTTCAGCACCACAACAGAACCCAGCTTCTGGCTTCACACTTTTACCAGTATAAATCACACCGCCACAGCTGCAGATATTGTCCCATCTGATTGAACTATTAAAGTGATTTATTTTCACTTTAAACCAACAAAAAAAAACAAACAACATGGCTCGGTCTAATGCTGGGCTCACACTACAGGAGTTTTAAACAGATTTCGACATCGGGCTGTATCACACACATAAGAAGAAACTTCACAGATATTCTTCTCCCTAATCTCAGACGTGCACGCACTACAAGATTGGAAAATAATGGTGCATCACACACTGCAGGATATTATTAAGATTATGGTGCCAGGGGGAGCAGTCAGGGAGCAGAGCAGCACCTCACGTGATCTCACGGGGAAGTAGATGTGAATGTAATGCAGGCTGTGGAGCAGCGGCCTGCGGTAATGCTGATGATAGTTTGCAATGAGGAAGAAAAAGGGGAAGCAGAAAATGTTTGGAAAGATGTGGTCAACAACCGATTTTAACTCTTAACATCAAACATGTTAGATATTAATCAGGGTGATGCTGATGAGTCTGCGAGGAGCTTCAGTTTCATATCTGTAAATTCAACACTTTACCAACTGATTTGGGTTGAACATTGGTTCAGACTAAGATCTCAGGCCAGATTTCTTGTAAGGAGCAAGAACCTCCTGTAGTGTGAGTCGGCCTGACTGAGGCAGTGTTGGGCAGCAGGGATGCTATAAGTAATGGTGCTACTAGTTCAGCTACATGTCCTAGTAGTGTGGTGATAATGGTGCTATATTTAGCATCAAATAGCTTTTTACAACAAAATTTCTCCACACATATCGCCAACAGCTAGCTCCGATTAACGAAAAAAGGTTGTACACGTACTGTATTTTCATTTTAGCTCTAGCTTTAATAAGCACAAATAAAACCCTGAGCTTGGTAGAATCACCTGGTTCCATCCCAGATAACGATGTGAGTGGCACCGAGGGGAAGTTAGGCTCAAATGCCTTGTCTGTTTCCTCAGTAATCGTTTTCCCGGTGAGCTTGTGGCTAACTAACAGTATGATGTTCATTTCGGGAAACATGCTTCCATTTACTGTAAAACAGACAATAAAGAGGAACATGTTTTAAGGCGGGGCTACCTTGTGATTGACAGGTCGCCACCATATGGCCATGTGTAGTGTCTTCAGGTTCTCAGTCAGATTAACTTCTGGTCGTCGTCTACAAACCAGAAGATGACGTCACAGTCACTACAGCCATCGTTTTGTACAGTCTGTGTTTTCAAGTAGCTCAACCAACACCTACTGGAGGTCAAAGACTGTATCAGAGCCCACACTTTATGCCTCCTACATTATCATCTCATTCACCGTTTTTCGATTTTTCTTAAAAATCGCATACAAAATGAAATTATTAGGAATTTGCAAGTCAAAAGAATAATCATATTCTCCCAGTAACCCAGCATATTGTAAAGCCCACAACAACAACAACAACGAAAAAGTCGCTTCAAGGTCACTCATGTTCGTGTTTGTCTTCACACTGAAATTGTGATGACTCAGAAAACGGCAGATAGGACTCATGAGCACGACTCAGAGAATTGCATGTCAGATATCCCAGTTCACCAGAAGACTCTATGAGCAGGCTGGAATAACTGGAAAGCTGCAGTGAGTAATACAATCTGGCAAAGACCGAGGGAAACTGGAGCGGTTAAACAAGAAACAGGGGAGCAGAGGGGTGTGGGGAATGGTGACTGGGGGGGGTAATAGCTGCAGGGCACGAGGGTGGAACAAGGCCTGGCACCGACGCCTTGTTCACACGCACACAGGTAGTTTTCAAATTAGCTTTTTCTGTGCGTTTTGGCCTTTTATACAATTTTAGGTCGCTGAAAATTGCAGAGATCTTTAGAAACAGGGTTGACAGAGTTTTGTTTTGTGACGTCAGACGTCCGTTGTTTTCATGATGCGATTACGTGATGTGGGCTAAACAGTGCGGCTGCTAACCTTTGTTGAGGACTTTATAGATGTTTGTGTATAAATTGAGTTCATTTTGCTATCAGTCCACACATATGATTCCCACCTTTCCCGATGAGTCATTGTTGGTGGCCTGCCTGAACTGCTAAGAGCTGTTTTTGAATTTCTGATTGGACATCATGGCTAGCGTTGGGACTACATCGCCCCCTGTTGGTTGTTTGCTCTTGACAGCACTTCAGTCGCGTTTTTGTTTTTTTGTGTGTGTTTTTAATGTTTGTTGTTGTTATCTATGTGTGGACTAGCCTTCAAGACTTTTTGACTTCTTTCAAGTCAAGTCAAGTTACTGTTTTTTTTTCCAAGCACATTTTAACCAACAGCCATCACACTGAAGTGCTTCCCAGTAGAAAAACAAGCCTGGAATTAAGACTTAGCAAGTTTAAATATTAAGGTTAAGACCCTAATGTGTTATTAATGGGGTGAGGGTTACCCAAACAATTTCAATATTAAAGATTAAAATCCTTCAAAAATGATGAAAACCTGCATTAGGCCCTGCAGTATTCTTAATTATGGACAATATATGATATTTGTTATTTCTCATGATACAAATATAAGAAAGTGAAGCTATCTGTTAAATCAGACTTTTCTGTTTTATATTTGGGCCATTTTTTCACTGCACTGTAGCATCATTTTTATTCCCTCTCTTAATCTGTCTCAGTCTTTTCTACCTGCTTTTTTTGAAAATATATATATATTTTTTTACTCATTTTAAACCATATTTATGTACAGTATATCTTTTTATATTGCCTTGTTTACGTTCATGTCTTCTCTTAATATCTTTTATGTGTTATGTAAAACATTTTTATCGGCTTGTTATTGTAAGGTGCGGTACAAATAAACTTGCCAGGTCTTGCCTGGTGATATTTGTGGTTGTTTAATTACTGTGGTGATGCGAGTGTATTTGCATATGTGTGTGTGTGTGATGATTTCCGTGTAAATCAAAAGGCCTTTCCTTCAACAGATATCCTGATCTGAAGGAGATTTCCTTTGCAAATAAAGCCGAGCTGACTTACCAAATAACTAGCACTCTGTGGACTAATTTGGAATGTAAACAATCACAATAAGAATTTTATAGCCTGTCATCTCATCGTCTCTGGTGTTTTCTGTCCATTTTTTCTTAGAAACCTGGTAGAATGAGAGAGCAGACTTACAACTCCAGGAATTCAGAAATGCACAAGAAGAATGTTCATTGCATTTGTCTAAACAGCATCCCCTTCATAATTTCCACCAGCTGTCAATACTAGAATTCACCAGGCATTGTGGGTGTCAGTTTAAATCAGGGTCAAAGCTCATTGTAGCAGATTTTGGACTGCAAAACCTGCCTGAACACAGCAGCTCTCTGCATTGGAAATAATTACTGCAATGTTGTACCTGCATCTTTGGTCTGAGTGCCCAGTTAGAGGTGTGGTGTGTTTTTGGAAAGAATCAAACCAGCTGATTCTACTCTTTATGCTAAGCTAAGCTAAACAGCTCTACACTGAAAGCACAAACATCAGATTAATATCTTCCCATCTCACTCTCAGAAAGAAGTGAATATGTGGTACTTATTAGTTCCTCTTATCAAGATGGCCTCCATGACAGCAGGTACAATTTTTAGACTCCCTCTCAGTGGACTAAAGGAGAATTAGATGTATCGATCTTTCATATAGATACAAGCAGAGATATGATCTCAAACGCTCAGAGTTGTCGCCCTAAAATGGACAATTTGTCAGACTGGAACTAAGTTATACAAAAGAATCCGACTTTGAGTCAAGGACGCGCCGAAGTCCTTTAGAATAAGACGCAACGAAAGCAAGACTCTTGATGAAGCAGTCAATAAAGTCAGAAAGTTAAAATCTAAAAACACACTAGAATTTCAAAAACCTCTCTGGAGAGGTTAAAAACTTTTTGAAATCCCTTTGCAGCATCTGTCCTGTTTCTCAGCTCATCTTTACTACAAAAGGAGGTAAAATATTGGTAATTTGGGAACTCAGGCTACATATAAACTCAAGATAGCTATACATGTGGTCATTGCTCACATTGTTTAGGTCCTGAACATACTTTCACACATTTTCTCAACCACCCACAGAAAAGCATTGGAAAGTAAAGAATTTATACGCTTCATGACCAGATACAAAACAATGTTAGTTGTGCACATCATCTATGCAACCTAGAAATCAACCCCCTTACAGAAAAATAACAAGAATTTCACATGTACAAAAGCACATGTGGTCACATGTACGTGTGGTTTTGCACAAGGAATTTATTGTCTGAAAACATCTTCAAATCACACGAAAAACATGTAGCTTTTTTGTGGGAAACATGGTATTAGAACACTTCCATTGTGTATGTGCATGAAATCCATATGTAATATAAGAAAAACAACTTTATTGTACTGAGTACAACCAAATGCAGTCTTTTGCGCAGGTCAGAGGACAGAACACAAAGTTGCACTACACCACCCTAGAAGCAGCACTGGGCCTTGAACCTTGAACTTCTGATCAGCAAACCAGAGCATTGACCAATGAGCCAACACTCGCAACGGCCGATGTAGAGGGAAAGAAACAGTCCATGGCTCACAACATGCTACACCTGCAGGCCGCTGAAGGACAGAGGACTGTGTCTCACCTCTAATTTCTATTGTAATGCCAATTGTTTCACATGGATATGTGTTTGGGGAGGCTGCAAGGCGGCTCGGTGGTTAGCATCGTTGCCTTGCCGCAAGAAGGTTGTTTGAGGACACCCAGGATCTTTCTGTGTGGAGTTTGCATGTTCTCCCTGTGCAGTGTGGGTTCTCTCCGGGTTCTCCCGCTTCCTCCCACACAGTCCAAAAACACGCTGAGTGTGCTTGGTTGTTTGTCTCTGTGTGGCCCTGCGATAGACTGGTGGTGACACTTTGGGCCCAATTAGAACATTTTCACGTACTCACTTTTGTTTCCAGCGGTTTAGACATTGATGACTGTGTATTGAGTTATTTTGAGCAGACAGTAAAGTGTCACTGTTATCCAAGCTGTACACTGACTGCTTTACAATGTAGCAACATATCATTCCTTCAGTGTTGTTCTATGAAAAGATATAATGAAATATTTGCAGAAATGTGAGGGGTGTATTCACTTTTGTGACGTACTATATAACCTGTGGTGACATGTTTTCCACATGTCTACATGGCACCATGTTCACCGATGTGTTGCGACACCTGGTACCGTGTTCTGTGATCACATGTGGATAACATCAGAAACTCAGGTTGGTTTTCTTTAAGAGAAAACAGAAGCATACAGTAAAATTTCAAAAACTTCTCTCAAGATGTATTTTAACCCAAACCCTGAGCTTTTCCTAAATACAACCAAGCAGTTTTTATGGCGTAAACAAATGCAAACAGTGATTTTAAAACAACTGAAAATATATAAAACTCAATAGAGTACAAAACTGATACAAAAACATAAGGTTCCCTCACAGAACTTGAACTCCAGTCTCGTGCATTTGACCAGTGCCAACATCCATCCAGCATCCTGAAAAAGACTTAGTTGCTCTTTTTCAACTCGTCATATTATCAGAAACGTGTGAGGGCACAGAGCAAAAGAAAAGGTAAAAACTAACAGGCATCCCTCAATTTTCCTGCCTTTATTGCGAAAATTTGTTTTGCACTGTGGACCAATGTAGCCATCACACATTTTGCTTTGAGGCTGCATTGGCCAAACTAAATGCCACCTCAAACTGAGAAAAGACGAGCCTAAAGGAACTATTAGAGACGAAAATGGGGCTCTGCAATTGCCAAACACTGCCTGGGTAAAAAACATGCGTCATCTTTCACACTCAAGCTCCCCTCAACCAGCCATTTCCTCTTATGAGTGCAATTGACTACCGGCTAACAAGAGCCATGAGAGTCTTTAAAAGCACTCACCTGGTGCAGATCATACAAGGAGTGGGAGCCTGAGGAACCCTCAATGCAAAACGTGTTCTTTTCTTACATATTTGTGTCAACATTTGACTAATAATAAATGAAAGACAATCTCGACATTCCTTGTGTGTGCTGGAATTTTCCAGTGAAGCTGCGATGATCACCATCCGAAGCATTTCAGTCGGTCGGAGTCTGCGTTTTTACAGTAAAGACTATCAGAGATGACAGAATTAAAGAATGTAAAGATACGAACAGACTACGCACACACAGGAGGCTGTCGCACACACAGCAAAGGGAAAAAACACGCAGAAGGAGAGCGACAACACGGGATACACAACAGGTTGAAATAACAGAGCGGACATGGGAGCTGTGCAGGAGATTGCACTAAAATAATATAGTGAAGAAGTCAAAACCCAGAGAAGCTGACAGCTGTGTTTGTAGCTGCCTTCCCATTTGATAATACTCTTAGCCTAATTAAATTTCTCACTCATGTGAAGCCGTTCTGGTTTTCTTTGGTGAATCTAATTTGAATCTTTTCTAACAAACCCCTTTGTGCGAACTCTCCCTTTGTATTCGCTCAATTTTATATCTTCCTTTCTGTCTGCACTTTTAGGGAACAAGTGGGATGACAGATGCCCTCGCTCTGTTTTATTCATTCCAATTCAACTCGTCTTTTCTCCACCTCCCTCCTGTCACCCTGTTTCTTAGCATCTTAATTCCTTATGCACCTTCTGTCCTTCCATTATTCATCGTGCATACCACCGGTCCCACTCAAGGCTATTCCTCCTGTCTTTCTTATTTCCTCCTCCCTCCTTCACTTGTTACTTTTCAATTCAGATGAATTAATCGCCAAAGCTCCTGCGCCTCATTTGCCATCCTCCCCTCCATTACGTTGCTTTCCTGCCCTCCCACTTTAACTCTCTCCCTCCTTTAATCCCCCTTTCATCTTTTCCTCAACACGCCATGTACCTCCCCCCCTCCACCCATCCGCCTTCCTACCACTGTTTTCCACCCCCTGACTTCCTTCTCACACTTAATCTTCTCTCAGCCTTTCCCCTGTCTCTACATCCGACCCTCTATCTCTTCCCTACCAGCATTCTCCTTCTCATCCACCCACACTCATCCATCCATTAGACGGTGAGCGCGTGTGTTCGTCTTTGTTTTCACATGTGCAACTGTGCATGTGTGTGTGTGTGTGTGTGTCTGTGTGTGTGTTTTCTCTCCAGGGCAAGATGTTCACACTGCGGAGGTTAGAATGATGACGACGGTAATAAAGATAAAAAGTCGTCGGAAAGATACTGATCAAACATCTCTCACAGCCACTCTGTGTGTGCGTGTGCAGAGTGAGTGTGCGTGCTTGTAATGTGTGTGTGTGTGTGTGTGTGTGTGTCCGCCGTGCCGTGTTGCTTTAGGCCGAATATTCCCCCGAAAGGACAGATTTTAGAGCGGCCCCCTTTTTAAAGTCCTTCAAAATTTACAGAACAGAGGAGTTTGCGATTTTTGTTTAGTGAGCGCTGCTGTTAATTGGAGTTGCTCCAGGCTGTCCGCAGGCTATTGGGAAGTGTGTACGAATGTGTAATTGTGTGTTTCCCTCCGCCTGTGTATGTGTGTGTGTGTGTGTGTGTGTGTGTTTCCACAGTAGCTAATACTGGGACATGAGACATAAGGTTTAAGCTTCCACGGGGAGGACAGAGAAGAAAATTAGCAGAGCTGCTGCCACCACCGCTTACATGCAAAATGACAGCAATGTTAGGAGGCTTTCAGCGCTGGAAATTAAATTAGGTTGCAGGAATCAAACGCGTAATGGCAAACAGCAGACCGAACAACAGCAGCATACAAAGTGAGGGGCTTCAGTCATGCCAGGTAATTAATTATTTGCATGTGCTACGGTTTGCTGTTGCTGGACAATAGTTTTCACAGGTTCACAGGAGCGTGTCAGCAGTCGGTGCCGCTCAGACCTTTAAAGCGCCGTTGTTGGGAGTCTAGTTGGCGTCGAGGTTTCACAATCACTTACACTGGTGCAGGAATGAAAACAAAGTGTGTGAGCGATGAGAAAAGGATGTCCACTAAGTGTCCACTTACTGTAACGCAGCCAAACAGGACTGATGAAAGGCTGATTTCATGGATCAGTTAGTGGGTGGAAGAGCTGAGAATGAATGCATTTGTGTGTCTTGCGTCGCTCTGCTTGGCAAACAGCCTCAGTTATCCGTCTATAGATTCACACACTTTTCTGAGTTCACCTCTTGAGTTTTTCATCGCTGAATCATTTATCATTAAGCCAATTCTAAGTTTTGCTTCCCTATTATTTGTACTCGTCCTGGTTCGATACTTGGCTGAAAATTGTGAAATTAAAATCATTATTAAGCGTCATCAGGCGGAGTCACTCAGGAGCTGCTTTGGGTATTTCGGGGCCCGTGAAGAAAAACAAACTATTACTTTATATCTCTTTATGTGGTGCGTTCGTAACAAATTGCTCACTTTATATTAAGATGTTGGATTATTTATTGATTTATTAGTTAAACTTTGGAAGACAACTCATGAGAGAGAAAACAATTGTGAATGAAAGAGTACTGCCGCTTTCAAGAAGATGTGACAGAGAAAGCAAATATTACCGATGAAGGAGCCGTTAATCGGACGGCATCTGAACATGGTGGCTTCGTGACTGAATGAACTTTCCTGTGAAAGTCCCGATGGTGACCTTTCTAGATGAAACTCAGCTTTATGTATCACTTTCAACACGACACTCGTCTGAACCGCACGCAGTTGCATTAACGGATAGACTTGTGGCTTTTGGTTGCTATTTTAATGATCAGTCAGGTCACATTCCCTATATTGTTATGCAAATGCACAAAATAACTACTGCAAATATGCCACTCTGAGACTGTGAAGCCAAAAAAAATCTCAGCTTTAGTAAACAG
Source organism: Stegastes partitus (assembly GCF_000690725.1). Lineage (NCBI taxonomy): Eukaryota > Metazoa > Chordata > Actinopteri > Pomacentridae > Stegastes > Stegastes partitus. Next base: position 456,038 of record NW_007578088.1, on the reverse strand, counting down.
ATCAGACTTTTTATTATTAAGCAGTCTGTTTTTGTGTGTGTGTGTGAACCCAAACGCAGAACTCAGTTGAACTTCACAGTTGAACACAGTTTTATGGCAGCTTTTGCAAATTAGGAGAAGGGAGAGTCGGTGTGAGGCGCCATCCAGAGCGGTGATCCGGTGAGCATTGCCGCGGCAATGCAAGCGAGGGAATGGCAGTGTGGGAGTTTTGCAGTAGTGGCTGGTGGGTTGAGAGGGAAGGCTGAGCTGAACGAACGTGGCAAGCGGTGGCAGGACTTGTAGGAGAGCTTGCAGGCAGGTTACACAGACCGACTGGGATCGCGAAGGCCAGAGAGAGCAAAGTTAACAGGCTGGCAAAGCATGAGAAGCGGCAGATTACTGAGACTGGTGTAGTGTTGGTGGCACATGGCAGACTGAACAGGCTGACTAAGAGGGACGGGCAGTTTAGATTTTGTAGGTTGATGAGCTTGATGAGGACCGGATGTGTTGACAGATTGGCGGCCGGGAGGTCACGGAAACCACGGTGAGACACAAACACATAAGCAGAGAGAAAGAAACAGGGAGACCACAAGAAGCACAAGGAAGAGGGAAACTAAATAAAACACTAGGAGAGAGGGGAGAGGCATCGCCAGACTGTGACGCTTTTCCAGTAAAATAATCTCCTGACAGCTGTGATGGAGCTCAGGACTCAACCTGAGGACGGGCGCTATGAAACAAATGATTTACCTGCAGCTGATAGACTGTGACTCTGTGCGACAGCTCACCTGTCTGAGGTGAAGAAAAGTACATCATTTTGATGTTACCCTGCCTGATCCTGTCCTCCATGTTGATGAAATTAGATCAGTTTGAGTTAGTTTGTTTATTAGTAGCTCTTTGAACCTTGATACTGTCTGTGGTGCAATCTGGCATGTGGGGCGAATATCCTGCATATACTGTGATGGGTTTGTCTGAATGAAGCTGTGAGGAACACTGACATACAAGTGATGTTTGTGGGAGTAACAGAATGTTGCATCCATGTCTGTCTGACTCTACTTGACTATGGAGAAGTTCACACAACAACAACAGCAACATTGCATTTTCTAAAAGGTCCCATAAGGTAGAAATCTACTTTTTAGCGTGTTTTGTGGTTGTTATAAACTTGGTTATCTAAAATAGAAGCTATTAAGATATGAAGACGTTTACTTCTGCCATTCCTCCTCCTCCTCCTCCTCCTCCAGTTAGCCTCCAGCTCTGTGTTCTTCCTGAAGGACTCAGGAACAGCAGCAGTTCCTTTGCAGTATTTTTGAGCTGAAATGCTAAAAGACGCACTGTGGGGACATATGAGACTTTGATTAATTTGCTGAAAAGAGGCACAAAATGGGACCTTTAAGAAAGAAACGGGAAAGCTGACCTGGATATAAGCAGAAAAGGAAGCATCAAGTGGTGCTGTGGGATTATTTTGTTTATTGTGACATTTCAGCATATTAGCATAAATGCACTCCAGTTGGAGTCGGCTCTCTGCAGCTCTCCTACGAAATATTTCAATAATTTTAAATGCCTCTTTCTAGTAAATCCTGCCACAGTAAGAGAGAGACAGAGAAGTATTTATCTTATGTGGACTATTAGCGACAGAGACTGAGTGGACAAAACAACAGGAACTCCAGCCAGTGTAGTGCAACAGTGGAACCCAACAGCAACACAAGCTGCAGGAAAATGCAAAATGACAAAGTAGAATCAGCTCCTCTTTAAAGCAGCTCAGACTGAGCATCACAACCCTACTGAAGGGAGGATTTATTTCAGGACTGTAGTCCTGTAGACGTTTAGATTTTAGGTTTGCCTTGAAAACAAAGTTGCAAAAATGAATTTCAGTGTGATTCTAAAGCTGTCAAATACAATAGCTCATTACAGCGCAGTAATCCGACTAATCAGCTGTTGATTGACAGCGAGAAGGAGCGGCTGGTTTGTGTGCAAAGCTCACTTACTGTAAACAGAGGACTGGATGCCAGCGTTCTACTGGGACTGACTCGGGGTTAATGAAATGTGTCAAAATGAGCGAAAGGGAAAATGACTTCATGTTGCAAATCACAGGTTGCTCAGATTTACCCCGGATTTCTCATATTTCAGCAGCCTGCAGACCGTCGGGCCACTAAACAATGCTGCAGCGTGACGCTACCCTGTCAACCCGACAGGAGACGGAGTGACAGTAGAATAGGCATAATTCATAATAAGATAATAGCTGTTCTGATTGTATGATTGGCAATCACATAAACGAGCCTCACTTCCCCCTTGCAGGTTTACTGTAAGTTGGGTAATCAAAACAGATGTAATCAACAACAGATTGAGGGAGAATGGGTACCTGAAATGCTGAAATCAGTTGTTGAACCACAGAATCAGGTAATTAGACTGTTCTATTGATTAGACGTGCAGGAACAGAGCACAGTAGCAAAGAGCCACACTGAGAGAAGACTGTAAAGTTTTCTGGTTGAGAAGTTTTACTCCAAATGTGTCTTTTATGTGCATTTGGGTTGCATCACGCTGTCATCCTGCCCCACAATGGATTTCTCTCTGTGTGATTGTGATGATTATGATGATAAGCGTTTGTGCAAAATGGTGAGGCTTGAAAGAAGCTCTCACGCTTTGATTCTGAAAGACGAAGTTCAAAGCCTGATTAATGCTGATATTTCTGGATTATTGAAATATTTCTCCCTTTTAATCTTCACTGTAGAGCCACTTCTGCATTTGGACATTATTTCAATTATGGTAATAATAAGTCAGGAAACAAAATGAGCCCTGAAGAACAAGGTACCCACCTACTACTGCTCTTTACAAATGTTCAAGTGTCGTTTGAACGAAAAACACCAGAATAGAAAAACATTCAATTCTACACATTGTGAGAAAAGAGGATAAAATTAGTGCAGCAGGAAAAATCTACAAGAGGCAAACGTGAATATCTTTGTAACAGATTCAGAACAATAAGAATTTGGGGGTGCTTGAAATGCATCATGTGCTCGTGTTAGAAATCAGATAATATTTGATATGTTGTTACTACTCACCATCAATTACAGCAATTCTATAATCACAGCTGTAAAGTATCTGTAGTGACTGTATATATATCAAATTGTGCATTTAATAGCTGCGGAGAATAAATATGAAAACCCTGAAATGACAGCACAGGAGGATGACAAGCCTTCATTAACTGTGACCCACTGACGAAGCGGAAAAATTAGATTTGACTGATTTAAGAAATGAAGCGGACTGTGTGGTTGATCATCTACAGTTGAATCAAGCAAACACACAAAAAATGTATGTTAAATTGGGGCAATTTAATTGATCTATATCTAAATCAAAATGGTGTCAAAGGGGGTTTTATGATCTGTTTTAAACACTTCCATCTTTAGAACCTCAACTCAAGAAATTCTACAGAGAGAGAGAAAAAAAAAGAAAATACTTAAGTGGATTCAGCTCAGACCTTTCAGATGTGCAGGAGAGGAGTGATCCATGCTGCAGGACATGTCCAAAAGACAAGACAGAAGTGGCAGTGGAGGAATTACAATGCAGGAGACATCCATCCATCCATCATCTATATACCGCTTAATCCTCACTAGAGTTGCGGGGGGGCTGGAGCCAACGGTGCTAACCACTGCGCCACCTTGCAGCCCATGCAGGAAACAGTAAGTAAATAAAGTAAAATATATATACATGTAATATTTCAGTAGTGTTCGATGATTTATTTCAGTCACATGAGGCATGCAAAATAACCTGTAAGTAGCTTATAATACAGGTTGTAGCTCATATGAGAAGTTTCCTGTTTGCACTTCAATGGAGTCACTTTTCTCCACCTGATGAATGAAAGTTCAGGATTCACTCCTTTTTGGTTCTGTTTTTGGTCTCCACCAAGTCGTGAGAGAAATATTTGACTCTGCACAATGATAACAATAAGAATTCTAACCTGTATTTTTAGGGCACTTTAGAAAATCCAAGTTACAGCGTGCTTCATAAGACAGTCAGGTCAGGCAAGATCTTTTTTGAGAAGATGAGGGCTTGTACAATCCTCACAGTTATTTTGTTTTGCAACGACTGTTCACTTGTTTTCTCTGATTGTTCTTCATGTGATCCAGCATTATTTTGTTGTTTCTTACCTCCCAGGTGTGTGTGGAGTTAAGATGGCTTCTGCCTTTGCGCAAAAACTATTTGCCTGATGAAGGTCAAGGACCGAAATGTCGCATTGATAAATTTTGCAAGTTAGACAGTGTGAAAGAATCTGTTTTGTACCTGCTGGATGTGTTCATCCCTCTCCTACGCACCTGCCTCATGTGATAGATGTGCAAAGAGCTACCCTCTGGTTTAAAAAGACAAATAAAAACACAATTTGATGCATGAAAACCAATACACTTTCAGAAAAACAAGCAGTATTTTAAAAGAAATGAAAGACACTGAAAGAAATTAAAACTCAAGTTAAGTCAGGAAAGGCTCTCAGACAAAAGTATGTTTTGAGAAGGGAGTTAAAAGAAATAACTGACTCTGGCCACCTGAGCTTCTGGCACAGACAAAAAACTCCTGACTGCCGAAGTATCTCAATATATGTGCATCAGAGATATAGCTGAAGAATCAGTGAAGTCTATCAGAAAAACCTCTGGTAGTCAACGTAAAGAGGCTAAAACAGAAGTGATGTGATCGCGTCTCTCGGTTCAAGTTAAAAGCCTGGCAGCTGAGTTCTATAATCAATAGATTCCTGGTTCAGGCAGGTAGAAAGGTTGTTGGAGTTACCCAGACGTGATGAGATAAAAGCTTATAAAATTGGAGTTAAAAGTTAGGCTATAACGTATTTTTGAAATGCTTCTGAGATGATAAAAACACGACAGTACTGAGCTTCGTGGTTTGCTGCTCTAAACTTAAGATTACTGCCAAACCAAGATCCTTTGCAACGGGCTTGATGTGATCCAGAAGGGAGCCAGCTGATGGTCCAATCTGTTTTTAAAGCTTTTTAAAAGGTTCTTCGCTGAAAACATCTTCCTGCTTTGCAGCCGCAAACGGTGTTGATCAGACTGAACCAAAACAGTTTTGGGCGAATAATCTCGGCGGGTTTGAACCACTGTTTTCACATGCATGTAGCCGTTTGATCAAACATCACATAAACATTTAATAAATCATTTATTCCACATCATAATGCAGCTGTAGGAACACTGACACTATTTATTATACATGTGCTCCATATGTATTTCCTCCCTGTGTAATTGTTGACACATCCTGTATAACTATGCATCCATTTTATCTGCTTAAAATTTACTGTGTTAAAAACCATGAATGAACTGTTTATATATGGTTCACAAATGCCACACGGAGAATGCGGTTTTGCAGGAATTAAGAGTTTCTGGCACGGAAGTGTTTGAAGACTTCATGCTGGTAAACTATTGCGTGTGACTCACTGTTTAATTAAATTCTTTGCATGTCTTTCCTCTTGTTAAAAAACATCATTATCACAGTGGAACTACATGTTCACACACACACACACACACACACACACACACACACACACACCCACACACACACACACACACACACACACACAAGCAGACTGTTTATCATCTCACCCATCCCCACTATCCATTATGGGCCGATTTATCTGCTTTCATGTGTCTGCACAATGTCAGTTTTCTTACACATGATACATTATAAAAACAACATGCTGATAAATCAATAAGATAAGTATCTGGAGCTGGAGTGTCTGTCTGTGCTATTGGCAAACAGATATATCACATATTGCGACAGATTATATTGAATTAACCTTGGTTATGTTCCATCACTCAGGTCCTCTGGAAGTGACCACTATTAACAGACAAAAAAAAACAAAAAATAAAACCGAGGTTTGATTTATTTCGTCTCCTCCTGGACGAAAAGGACGAAGGAGAGGAGGTCAGATGGACCGCATCGGAGATGGACCACGATGATTGTGTTTATATATGGACATCTGAACATCCACAACACCGTCCTGTGCGTTTGTCAGTAGAGCAAAGGCTGTGAAGATGCTGTAAGCGCTCCGAAAATGTGTTTTTAGTGTCCTTTTCATATTAAAAGGTTCCTCAATTTCCGACAGTGCATTATACAGTAAATCTCTCGAGCCACTGACACTTTACTCGCCTGTACGACTTGCTCTCTGAGTCAAATGGCGTATTTCTCCTTTCTACAGGTTGAGAAATGTCATGTACCAGTTGGCTGGAAAGCAATTTCGAAAGCGCACGGACAAACCTGACCTGAAAACTTCCTCGTGAATGAAAGCACGTGAGGTTTACTGGGGGGGTCTCTGGACTGTACAGGCTGTGTTCCTGCTTTACTGCTGCAATTATAATCTCCCATCAACTGATTTTGGAGTGATATATCTATGAGGAGAGCCTATAAAATCTTTAGTACGCTTTTTCTGACCACTGTTTCAATCACGGAGCGATCGCCGCACACACACACGGGTACGAGCGCGCCCAGGCCGGCCCGGAGAAGATTACTTTTCCTTTACTGTGGAAATCAATGAGAGCTCTCCATTGCTCAATTTAATGCCCACACCTTCCCAACAAACCCTGATGCACACACACACACCTGTAGATGATACAACAGGGCAGGCTTCAGATTGTATGTAAGTGGATTGGAAATATTCTATTGCCCCCCTCTGGTGACAACTGAGAGGATGAATACATAGTTTTTCTCTCTTTCACACTTACACACACGTCTTATCTCTCTCTCAATCTCACTTCCTCTCATTTAAAACAGGCTCTCTCCACTTCTAATCTCCTCCAATACTTCTCCCGACTCTCCATATCTACTTTTTTTTTTTTTTTTTTTTTTCACTGTTCCACTCCAACTCTTCTTTCATTCTCTGCCCTTTTCCCACGGAGTGTAAAGCGGGTCATTTGGTACTCTGAAGTCACTGCGGGTCACTGTTGAGTCTCGAGTTTGTGTCTGCGCATGTGTGTGCGTGTGTGTGTGTGTCAGAAGCAGTGAGCCAGAGTAATGGGTTTGTTCAGCCGCCCGTTGCAGTTGTTTTGCCGTTGAATGATCCAGCAAACTGGTCAGAATCACCAATTACACACACACACAGCCACACAAACGCACTCCCGCTCACACAGTCAGTCTCCCTGTTTTTAAATACAAACACATGCATGCATATATATATATAAGCTAAACAGTCATGACCAGTTTTCACTTTCTATAATCCGTTCATTGGTGAGCTGACGGGATGAGAAGTGAAATGAAGTTCCTCAAGTTCCTCCTGTCCAAACACGGCCCTCCTCCTCGTCCTCACATGTCAGACTGCTTCAGTAAGTGGCGCCGATATTTTCAGGGTCTTTGAAATCATCTAAAAATCAGAAACGTTTATACACAAATAGGAGAATGGCTGCAGCCGTTTCAAAGCTGCAAGTGGCTTCTGGACTTAAGAGCTGCTTCACCTGCTAAATAATCTGTAGTGGAGCAGTGAGTGCCACTAAAGACACAATTTCTGTCTTACGAATTGTCTGTCAACATGAGTCAGAAGGCTGTCTTAGTTCATGTTTGTAAGCCTCATTTTTCTTTACATTTTCAAAGCACAAACTCAAAATCACAATATGAAAGCACTTCCTGAGGCGCATGAGGAGCCTTTCGTCTCAGATCATTCATTCAGTGTCATTGGACGATCTGCAAAGCTAACCCTGTCTCCTAGAAATTACATTTACGTAGAATAAAAAGAGGAAAACATGGTAAAAAAAGATTTCTGACATTTTTAGAAAATCAAACGTTGGATCCTTTTTGAAACAAATCATGAAGCAGGTAAACGTGAACACAACTACAAGGAAAATATCAACAGATGTAATATTCTTCTGTGTCAATACCGAAGCTAATATTGCAGCATGTGTTTTACATAATGCTCCACCAGGCTCTCGCCTCAGCTTGCTGACATCTTTGACCACTCTTCCTGAAAAATTCCCTCAGCTGCAGGACGTTTGAAGGGTTTCTTACATGTTCTGCCTGTTTCAAATCCCCCCACAACATTTCAGTGGGATTCAAATCTGGGCTGTTTTATCCCGTTGAAGGGTCCCCGTGTGGTTCAGCTTCAGCTTCCAGACAGATGGCCTCACATTATCTTCAAGCAGCCTTTGATATGATGCAGAATTCAGTTGAATCAGTGTCTGCAAGCTGTCCAGTCCCTGAGGTAGTGAAGTAACCCCAAACCAGAACATTTGCACCTCTGTGCTTCGTAGCTGATTTGAGGTTCTCCTCTAGAAAAACTGCCTCTGGCCCTCAACAGACACGTCTACTGTTACTGTGGCCAAACAAGTCAGTGTTTGATTGGTGTGTGCAGAACACATGATCTCAGCAGACCTGCTCTCTGCCTGTATGTTCAAGCTGTAGTTTTGCTCTAATGTGTTGAGCCTGGCACGACTCCCATGCAGATCAACTTTTGTGCAATTTCTTTATGACTGGTGAGAGTTACCTGCAGATCATGTGGTGAAAGTTTGGCCTTCTTGGAGACTTATTCTTGCATCAAACGCTCTGCTCTTGTGCTGAATCTGCTGAGGCGGCCAGTCATGGACAAACTGGCAGTCGTTCGAAATCTACACCACTTGTAGATAATTGTCCTTACAGTGTGATGATTTATTTCATATTATTTGGCAGTCTTTTTAAATCCCTTGCCAGACTCGGAGCCATTCACAATCTTTTTTTTTCTTAAAGCATAGAGCGCTCTTTAGATCTTGGCATGGTGACATTACACACTTCAATAACAAAGAGAACATCAGAGCCTCAATGTCAGAGGTTTAAATAAGATCAGTTCCACCTGTAACTTCCTAATGAATCATCAGCATGTAATCTGGAACCCTTGATTCTACTTTTATAGATTTAAAGGTGTAATAAATTACCTTTTTGCTTCTATGCAGCTGATCGATTTGGTTTTTTTATGATGAAAATAACTTAAAATGTCAACCATAAATGTCATTTTTTTGAGTCTATTACCTTCATGTATAGGCACTGTTTCAAAAAAGACCCCATTGGTTGTGGTGTAGAGTAGAAGTTTGTGGAACATCGTCAATGCAACCACCTACAACTCAACTTTACAAAAACCTAGAGGGCCCTCAGTAGAGGGACATAGTTGCCCCTGCTGGCCCCAATAAACCATTATTGCGTCCAACTTCACACAAAATAGGTGTTTTCTTTCACTAATCATGGTTGGATGGTTGTCCAAGGTGAAATGTTTACTATCTATGTATAATTACATGGTGTTTGAAACATAATGGCAATATCAACATGTTTTGACCTTGTAATATTCCAGAGGTCAGATGTTACATCCCCAGTGGGAAGCCTTTATATGGTTTCCAATACAAGCAATGTGTCTATCTTGCACCATTTTCAAGTTACAGTGAAAATGGATGACCTTGAGTTTGATCTTGAAATATCATCCAATGTCAAATGTGACATCACCAATGTAGAGTACCAACAGGGGTGCTTATCTGCACCAAATACAATAAATCTAACTTCTGCCCTTTTGAAGGAATACTGCATTTTCAATTTTTTTTTAAACAATTTAAACAAGAAGATACAGCCATAACATCCAAAAGCTCTTACACATTTTTGACACATGGGGCTGGAAAATATCAGATGACAGGTCCCAAATGAGTCCTTTTATTTGGGGGAAGTATTTTTGAATTAAAAGGACATAGTGGTCCTGGAAAACAAGGGAAGCAAAGGAAGAAAAAAAAGGATATTTCAACTTCAATGACTAAATGGTACAAGTCCAGAATCAAAATGCAACACATTAAAGTATCCCTTCCAAAAAACCTTGTGCACAACACAGATACACCTAAACTACTCAAGAAGATGAAGAATTTGGGGGGAAGTTTTTCCAATAATGTCGCAGAGCTTCTTCTTTTTTTTAACCTCTAGTGGAGCTATTTTTACACTGATTGACCCCAAAATCTAATCTTTCTGAGGAGAGGCTATTCCTAGCTCACGTGGAAAATAGCAACTTGTTAGACCTTAGTCCAAAAACATGTTGAGGTTAATTGGTGATTCTAAATTGTCTGTACGTGTGAATGTGAGTGTGCTTGGTTGTCTGTCTCTAAGTGTAGCCCTGTGATAGACTGGTGACCTGTCCAGGGTGTCCCCTGCCTTCACCCTNAGAAGTTTGTGGAACATCGTCAATGCAACCACCTACAACTCAACTTTACAAAAACCTAGAGGGCCCTCAGTAGAGGGACATAGTTGCCCCTGCTGAGCCCCAATAAACCATTATTGCGTCCAACTTCACACAAAATAGGTGTTTTCTTTCAATAATCATGGTTGGATGGTTGTCCAAGGTGAAATGTGTACTTTCTATGTGTACAGTACATGGTATTGGAAACATAATGGCAATATCAACATTTTTTGACCTTGAAATATTCCAGAGGTCAAATGTTACATCCCCAGTGGGAAGCCTTTATATGGTTTCCAATACAAGCAATGTGTCTATCTTGCATCATTTTCAAGTTACAGTGAAAATGGATGACCTTGAGTTTGACTTTGAAATATCATCCAATGTCAAATGTGACATCACCAATATAAAGTACCAACAGGGGTGCTTATCTGCACCAGATAAAATAAATCTACCTTCTGCCCTTTGAAGGAATATTGCTTTTTCTTTCTTTTTTTTTTACATTTAATTTTTTATTTTTTATTTTTTTTAACCTCTAGTGGAGCTATTTTTACACGGATTGACCCCAAAATCTAATCTTTCTGAGGAGAGGCTATTCCTAGCTCACGTGGAAAATATCAACTTGTTAGACCTTAGTCCAAAAACATGTTGAGGTTTACTGGTGATTCTAAATTGTCCGTAGGTGTGAATGTGAGTGTGCTTGGTTGTCTGTCTCTAAGTGTAGCCCTGTGATAGACTGGTGACCTGTCCAGGGTGTCTCCTGCCTTCACCCTAGGTCAGCTGGGATAGACTCCAGCCCCCCGGTGACCCTAGTGAGGATTAAGCGGTGTATAGATAGATAATAGATGGATGGATGGACGCTAGCACTCAAGCTACAGACTGTTCACAGACACACAGATGGACACACAGATAGAACTGATGACTCTAGTCAGGTGGTCGGGGGCAAATATAAAAATAGTAAGGAGTTGGTGATGGATTTTAGGAGGCACAGGACCGCTCTGGACCCGATCAGTCTCAAGGGAACAGAGGTGGACTTTGCTGAGCACTACGAGTACTGGACCAAAAACACAGAGGTTTTGTACAAGAAAGGTCAGAGCTGCCTGATTTTTCTCAGCAGACTTAAATTGTTAAATGTCTGAAGAACCATGCTGCAGATGTTTTATCGCTCGGTGGTGGTCAGCATCATCTTCTACGCGTCTACGCTACGTGTGCTGGGACAGCAGGGTGAAGGCAGCTGATCTAGCAGACCCAACAGGCTCATCAGAACTGTTGGTTCTATCCTGGCAGTGGAGCTGGAGTCTTCTGTGAAGGATGTTGAGGAAAGCAGTATTATGGACGAAGCCTCTCATCCCCTGAACGGCACACTGGTGAGACATCAGTGCAGCTTCATCCGAGACCACCGAGGTGCAGCGCAGAACGTCACAGGAGGTCTTTGTTTTGATGGAGGTGGCCATCAAACTGTATGGCTTCTCCCCTAGAGCTAAAACACTGGACATGTACCACTGAACATTATTACTATTTGCAGTATTTGTTTCTTAATTGTTTGTTTCAGTAAAATGTATCACATTTCAGTTTCTTGTGCAATGTTACGTCACTATTTTAGCATAATTTCCAGTATTTCTCACAGCAGTATGTGGAACAAGAATTTTCCTTGGGAATATTAAAGTTCTATCTTATCTTAAGTATGTGCTTGTTTAAATATGTTGAAGAAGTCAACCATATCCATGAGACATATACATATATGTTCACATGACTGCACATTTCAACACAAACCAGATAACATTTTCTATTAACATAATGAGTAAAGGCTGAATAAAAACGTTCACTTTCACTATCTGATCTTGCAACACTGTCCGCACACAGCGACTGCAGTATTAACTGACACCATGATGGCTATTGAGGTTTTCTTTCGGCTTTTGTTGGCTAAACTCTCCCACTGACATGAGTCAGAATGTGAACCCTCTGTTCTCTGGAGACAAAGTCCTGCGACCCAAACACCTCCCAGCAATTCCAGCACAGCACATAAATGTCACGCTTCATTGACTAATAATAAAAAAAATAAAAAATAAAAAACGGAAAAAGAAAGTTGGCTGTGAACATAATTCTGGCAGCTATTACATCTGTCATCACAACATAGCTGGAAAGCAGTTTAACTTTGTGAAAATGATGTTGAGGAGACAGAGTTGGCAGGGTGCACCTTGTACATGTTGCTCGTCTGTAACAGGTTCGTGCTATTGTCACGGCACAGGTGGTAAAATGAACTGTTGATAGATCTCGGAGGGGATTTCCTTTCCACTAAGCCACTGTGCACTCAGCATGCCAATGGCTTTGGCTCAGTTTGTTAACAAATAGACACAGACAGAAACTTAGACAGAATAGTTGTGTTTTTTTTACAGCTGAAGGTTATGCTTCCATATCCATCACAGTCTCAGTGACAAGTTGCTCGCCATCAGCAGTAAGTTGCTCTAATTTCTTCTCTCTCTCTTTTTCTTGGCATCTGCCCTCTGAGACACTCACATTAGATAAGCCCAAGACCAATCAGTGACAGCCTGTGACAGCATGTTTTAGACAGACAACCATTGACAATCACATCGACACCTCCGGGCCATTTAGAGCCTCCAGTTAACATGACTCTGGACTACCAGAAGGTCCAAAGGCTTCAGCTGAGCAATAATGTCGAACCTGAGCAAAATTCCAAACAAATCCATGGCTGCAGTCACCTCGTTTTTGTTTTTGTCTAATATCTTAATTTCCAACTGGGCTGCAGGGTGACTCGATGGTTAGCTTCGTTGCCTCGCAGCTAGTAGGTCGCCGGTTTGCATTCCGGTGAGGATACCCGGGATCTTTCTGCGTGGAGTTTGCATGTTCTCCCCGTGCAGTGTGGGTTCTCTCCGGGTTCTCCAGCTTTCTCCCACAGTCCAAAAACATGATGAGGTTAATTGGTGATTCTAAATTGTCCGTAGGTGTGAATGTGAGTGTGCTTGGTTGTCTGTCTCTAAGTGTAGCCCTGTGATAGACTGGTGACCTGTCCAGGGTGTCCCCTGCCTTCACCCTAAGTCAGCTGGGATAGACTCCAGCCCCCTGACGCTGCTAATGAGGATTAAGCGGTGGATAGATAATCGATGGATGGATGGATCTTAATTTCCTAAGATTTAGTAGCTGATTGCAAATGGCGCAATAGAAAAACCCACCAAAACCTGTAGCCAGAGGTGTCTCTCTCTGAGTGCCAGCAACTTTTTAACCCATCTGAGCTCCATTTAGACTTTTCAGATTCCCTTTTTAACTGCATTACACCCAGCTCTGTGACTAATGCAGGTTGTAGAGAAGCTAAAAGCTCCTCCGTGTTCAATAGGTCAGCCTGCTGTTGGGAGCTGAGCAACTACTGTACAGTGGGTTTCTGAAGCTGCCAAAAACAACCCTACGAGAGTGAACCCAAGCGGCACAATAAATTGTTTCAGCGTTGACACTAATGTGTGAGCATGTGCCACAGTCACATCCCAGAGAGTGTGATGTGAAGTGAGGCAAAATAACTCGAGCACATGCTAGAACTTTCCTCGCTGCTCAATATGGGAAGAAAACTCGCACGGCTCTCCTTTTCCATGACTAATCTACAAGAGAAGTTTTATTTCAAAAGATTTTGTTGACATACACGCTCCACATGTGCACAGCAAATGAGCAAAGAACATGAGGGGAAAACTAAAACTGAAGATTCGATTGCAAAAAAAAATTAACCAGTTGCCTGGCAATATTCCGGTACAAAAAGGATGTTGACTAAAAACAGCGTCTTGCAGTTGTTGCCGCCACATGCAGCAACACAACTAATTTGTCTGACTATGTAAATAAGCACTACAAACCTTTGTATGACGAGCGCACAGCCAGACTGGAATGCCATCCAAGGCAAAGCACTGATTTGAATGTCTTTGCTCATGTTACACAATATGAGAAAGGCTGCAAGCAACGTTTTTTTTCAGCGCTCCTCTAGAAAATGGCTCCAACTTTTGGAGTTATAGCTCCTCTCCAAACAGAGTTATTCAAGTTATCTCGTGAAAACACTTGCATTTTTCCATATCACAGTATGTATTGTGGAAAAACAAAATATTGCAATGTCAGTTTTTTACACCAGCATGCATCCCTAATCGAAATAGTAAAGCTGGGGGCTGAAGAGATAAGCTTCACGACGGAGCTGCAGATTCAGGTGATGGGTCTTGACCAGATCGTCCTCCTGACATGTGAAGCTGGATACACAGACTTACACTTATTCAAACTTTGTCCGCAGTGCATCCAAGCAGTCAATACTATCCCATCAGCTTGAGACAAACGAACGGGTCCAGCACAAATAAAGTATTAACAGACTCATATTGAGCTCCAGCCCAAACAGAGAGAAGGATGAGGAGAGGAGAAAGGGTGCCTAGCAACCCGTTCTTATCACCGACACTGTCTCTATAGCCGGCGTCATCTCATTGACTCTCTACTGATAGCAGCACCTCCATTTGCTCGGCACAACGGCTCATTTGACCCGCAGTGCCACTCATCAGTCACAACACTGCCTCCGTAATGATCCCCAATCACTGCAGAGTAACTTGACAAAACAAGTATAATGCCAGATAATCAATAATACGATTTTCCAATTGTCCGAGGCGGTAAATGACATTTGAGAAAAGGCTCTGAGACCTTTACGTTTGCGGCTGAAAGTGCACCGAGACATTACGAAGCCGTTGGTGTCTGAATTAGTTCTTAATTTGTCCTTGGTAAAGTTATGTGTTAGCATGTTCTGCAGAGGTTAGCAGTCCAGCAGATTTACATTCCCATCTGCTGCTGGTTTTCTATTAATCCCCATTCACGTTGCATTTCATTCAAAGCTTTATGCATCTGGAATCTCTCCATGTCTGTTCCTGATGAGTATTTGGTACCAGCATACGAGGACGTGATGGAATACAGAGTATGTTGCATTTGTAGTGCAGCCTCTCCTTTTCTTTCTGCACGTCTGTATGTGTGAGAGAGATAGTGTGCGTCAGTGTGCGAGCCCGTCTGAAGAGGTGTTGTCTTTGACTTGTTTGTTTCTGATGTAGATGAGTAGGTGTTACATTAAAGACATTCCCTGACTCACTCACTCTGTCTCTGAGCTCCACTCAAACATGTCACAACATATTACATCTTTGCCTCTCCAGTGTGTTTGTGTGTGTGCGCGTTAAAAACGGAGCAAGTGAAAGCCTTTTCGCAGCCTGATGTCTGCAAAAAATAACAAAAAAAAAAACGAGCGAGCAAGACACATTCGCACAAAAAGAAAAAAAAAACGTACACATTTGACAAATTTCAGTCTGATCATGTTCTCTTTAATTGGAACGAGACAAAAAAAGTTGCAAAGGTGTTTCCTTCAAAACGACACAAAGTACAGTATGTGAAATACACAAAGAACATGCAGCAAAAGGGAAAGTTTTTCAGTAAAAATAGAATTATTATAGAGGCCCCCACCGCGCAGTGTATTTCCATGCAGCATTTGTTATCTAATGACTGCAAACAAAGAGGGTGATAGACGGCATTAGCTGAGAACATGCTTTTAAAGCCGTAACAGCCCACTGGAAGATTCATCACGCATTTATATGACTGAATCTTTGAAGGTTATAGTAAAAAGCAAGCAGATTGCATTCAGATTACAGCCGTAGACCACTTTGAACGGCAGAATTACATTCAAATTTGCAGCGCCCTCGTTGCTCAAAAATCATGTCTGAAGTCATTCTGACTCCTCGCAAAGTTAGTCTGAAGCTCAATCAGGAGGCAGGAGAATTGAATCCCAAAGCCTCACACACTCTGCAGATAATGTGTGATGGCTGTCCAAGGTGACCTGCCTCATTTTCTGCAGACCAGTGCAGACTTTCCACAATGTTGAAAAAGCGGTCGTCATGGCCAAAACGAGGTTATAATTGGGCTTTAAATCGTGTGATGTGTTCTGAGCTTCAAACAGAAAATATATGCTTGAACAAATCTTAGTGACACATTTTTCCTTCTCTTGTGCTACTTGCAGGGAAGAGCTAAGTAGCAGTGACAGATAAACACTGACAGAGCTACCACCATAGCAGAAATACGCACCAACGCTAAATAGATGCTTATATTTGGTTTGAAAATCGTGTAGGAAAAACGTTGACCCTTTTCTGGAGAAGTTATGTTTCAGTCCCATTCTGGGGTTTGTGTGTTTGTTTTGTTCTGACTGCTGGTTAGCAGCATATTTAAAATAAATAAAGAAATAAATAATCCAACAGATTTCAGTAACATTTGGTGGAACATTCATCCAAAGATCAACTGATTAGTTTTTGGTGTATCTCCAGATCCAGTGTGGCCACAATGTGTCTAATTAGAAAGCTCTTTCAGCTTCGGCGTATTAACACCTGCACTCTGAGGTGCTGGAGAAGCATCATTTTATTTATTCTGCTGTCTTGGCCATGGTTATATGAGTTTTGAATGTCTCAGAAACAATTTTTTTATACCACTCCTCCCCAGTTTTATCCAGTTTTGGCATATCAGACATGTGAATGAGTGCATCCAAAGTTATTCATTCAATTTTTTTTTTCGATTCGAGACAGCTTCTCTGTAAGAGAACATGATAGATTAAAATGTCCTTACACTCACAGTCCAACAACACTCAATCACTTGAAAAATCATAGCCTTGATGAGATCAACATAATTGTCTGTGTCTTCATGCAGGTCCAGGTCAAATTGAATTTTTTCCCACTTACAAAAGAGACATGTTTTTATACCGCATGCAACTGATAAGTGGGTTGTTGGGGTGGATGGTGGGTGTACAAAGCTCAGGACATTCACAGTGGAGGACTGACACTGAGCGCCCGAGTGGGTTAGTTAAGGAACGTAAGTGGAACTCATTAAGGAAAGATTGTGAATAGAGTTGTTCATAAACACATTCGATGTTGCGCTTAAGGTCACTGTCAAATAAATATTAATTAGAGACTGTTTATGAAGCTAGACATACCTTCTGTGATCTCAGCCATAGGTTTTCTGAAAAACTGGTTTCAAAGCTGAGTGCAGTGGCTCCAGCCACCGTCGCCTCGGCATCACCTGACTCCTTCTGTAACTTCTGGCTAATCCAAAACAAAGTGCTGTTATGAGATTTCTCAAGGCACAGTTTAAGGATTTTTTATTGTAAGACAGTGTTAGCATTAAGAGTAAAACCAGGAAGGGATCGAAGGCTTTACCCAGCGAATGGTCGGCACTGGGATCCAGAGGAGTGTGGTGGCTCTGACCTTGTGTAGGTGGCTGACTGACCATTTTGGAGATTGAAGACAGTGTGTATGGTGACTGACAGTGTGAGTTGCAGGCTGGAGTTTTGTTGAGGCTGGGAAGGAGACAACGGGAGATGATTGCAACCTGAGACACAAAGAAGTCGCGGCAAATAAACAGAAAAGCAAACTGCAAGCGGAGTTTGGGCGATGATACTACCACAGCAGCTGGCAGAACAATCTGGTGAGAAGTGGAACAACATTGTGGGGTTTAAGTGCTGCAGCTGGATGATTAGTGGCTGGATCTCATGTGTCAGGTGATCACCCACAGAGAGCAGCAGGTGTCCACACCCGGGCACAGGCACACAAAGACACACACAGAGAGGAAACAAATGAGGACAAACAGGAGACAAAAGGGGATAGGAGAAACAGTAGAGACACAAGGAACAAGGAAAGAATAATAGCGCTATGACAGGAGTGTGAGGGGAGCTGAGGTGGGCCAAACCCATCGGCACCCTTAGTTGGACATAACTTTAAGGTTTTATAAAATGTGAACGGCTAGTTATATGAAAACTTTCCAGTTATCGTGAATGGGGAAAGTAGCTACAGAGAGTAAAACCATCTTTTGTACCAGGTTGTGAACATGTTTATTTCTGCTGTAAAGATGGACATTTTAACATAGGATTCTGTAGGGGCGGACTCGCTTTTTGGAGTCACCCTCAAGTGGACATTTAAGGAACTGCAGTTTTTGACAATTTGATTTTGACTTCATTTTTCAGCCCCTGAGGTTTCCTCTTGTTTATTTACAAATATCATATTCTTATTTTTTTTTGCTTAAATAAATCAACAAAGTGCCTAAACATAAAAAAAACAATCATGCTTTACTTACTACTAGCAGATATTGCATTTACATTGCAGACATGATACACAAACAACTCAGTATCCCATTACTGAACCTTTTGTAACTTTTCTGACCATTTTTATGGAAAGCTAAATTTCTTTGCCAAGTCCTTGATAAGGATCAATAGAAAGCATCCTAACTGGAAACATCACACACTGATATGGGATGAGGACGGCCCAGGACAAAAGGGCTCTGCAGCAGGTGATTAAAACCGCCCAGAACACCAGCAGCGCATCAGCATCGGTGGTATTGATGAGTCGAGGAGTCTGTGAGGACCCCAGAGGATGCGTGAAGACAACACCCACCCCAGCCACAGCCTGTACGCCCTGATGCACCAGACTTCCAAGCAGTTTCTTTTCTCTGGCTGTGAGGTTACGTAAGTCGTCCTTCAAACTTCACCGCAGAAATTGTTTTATATTTATTAATTGAATATTTGTTCTTTAAAGATTTTTTCTTTTTTGTTAAAATAAATGAAATATTGTTATACAATCTTGCTTTGCATAATGATAATTAATAAATAAATAAAGAATCTTTTAAGGATGACTTTGTTTTTTAAAACATGTGCTACTGAGTACAACTACAAAAAACTGTGGAACGACCGGGTTGAAATACATGAACGCCTAACTTCAACGGCTTCTCTGTTGCTGCACCTTCAAAAGTAAAATACTCTTCCCCAGATTTCATCTTGGAGCTGCTGGACAGCAGACTGATGCAGCCTCAGCTAGTCAACCTCTCCGCTCCCTGAGCTGTCCTTCTGTATTACGTTATCGACCACTGTCCTGCCCGTTCTTGATTGAACTGTGCTCGCTATCATTCATCCAGTCAACTTTTCTGCTCAGCGTTCCATGTTGACACGGCACACATGATCTGAGAGCCAGATACCGTTCATCCAGTGTGCTGCGGTGAAAACTGCTTCAGCAGTTAGAGCAGCGTCTGCAAGGCGGAGGACAGTGCAAATCTTCAGTGATGGATGGCGGCAGCAAATTCTCCCGAGGAAACATTTACATGCAAATAATAGCATCTGTCTGTTGGCTACTCACGCATGACATGCACAGGCACCCAAATGAGTGCAAAGTATGCAAACATAAGACAACACACAAAAACAAATGAGAAAATACACTGGGAGAGATGTGAAAACACACACACACACGTACACAGTAGGGGTAATGAGATGATGTATGAGAGCTTTTAAGCCGAGTCCAGAGCTGCCTTCACTTCACTCTCCACTGGTCTTTCTGCCCAGTTGTGTGTGCTTCTGCCTTTCTGGCTCTCTTCACTATTATCCTGCCTATCCCTTTCCTTCAGCGTTAGTAAAAATATGGTTGGAGTACCTGATGTATTTACTTATACTTGATTAAAGCAAGAAAGATGGACAGATGCTGGGAGGTACACACGAGGTGTCTTTTAGTGTCTGTGTCACTGTGTCGACATGTACAGGCCTTTTTCTGCTTTAAGAGAGCTTAATATGGAGGTCAGATTGGTGGCTGTAATAAGACTTTCACACAGGAGACTGAGGTTCATGCTTAATTGTTGGGTTATAAATTTTTCATTTATGTGTTTATGACTAAGGTGTCATTTTAACTTGTTGTTTGGTTAAACTTAGGCACCATCACTACTTGGTTGGGTTTAGGTTTGGGTTAAAACACATCATTTCACAACTCTAAGCACAAAATTGAAATTTAAACTTTAAATGTGATGTCAAAGGTCTTGACAAAACAGCAGCATGTGATGAGTTGGGAGTGAGACTGGGCTTAAAAATCCCTGTTTGGTTGATTTTTTTTCTAGATATCAGTTCATAGCTTCTCTGATCAGGTTTGTATTTAAGGGTCAAAAACAAGCTGGGAACTATTGTGCTATACAACCACTGCAGAGATCTGTCCTAATATGGAGACCAAGAATGGTTCCATCCTGGGTTGGATTTTGCAGCTACAGATGTTGTAGTGCTGGTACCCTCCACTGCTTCACGTTGTTGGTGTCTTTGGTGACTCACAATCTGAATCAGGTCTGTATGATCTTTAGATAGACTGTTTTAAAAGGGAATATGCTCAAAGTGGTAACGGATGTGCTAAAACACAAGTTGAGTTTAGACTTGATCAAGACCAAGGAAAATCAATAAACCATGCTGACATGTAGGTAGATGTGTGAATAGAGGTGGAGACTTAGATAAACATGAGCAACATCTAAATAACTTCAGGGCAGGAAGTGATTACTTTTATGGATAAAACTTCTAAATATGTAGCTTTGATACACCGACTAAGATAGTGTGTAGGTGTTTATTCACTGACCTCTCTGGTCATGCAGTAAAGGTTGTTTTCTCCTCCTTTGTTCAGATTGGTTTGAGTTTGTTTTCCAATCAGGAAATTCAGGCATCAATACGAAGTGTCATGAAGAAGTTCTAGAAATGCACCTATAAAGACCTAAAACTGAACCAGATTTTAATTTGGCCGCCATCCTCCTCAAAGCAGTCACCTCATACACAGCTCCTAGTGCTCCTGCCGCATTAGCAACCCTCCCTGGAAGTCCTGTTCTGTTGGCACATCAAGTGCTATTTCACACGTGTGCTGGATCTCCTTCGCTGTGTTAAAACTTCGACCCTTCAAGTTGAATTTCACTTTCAAAAAGAGGAAGAAGTCACAGAGAGTCAAGTCTGGCGAGTAAGGTGGGTGGAGAGTGACGATTGCGTTGGCTCAGCCAAAAAACTGTCACGTTTTAATCGCGCTGTGAGTGGGTGGCAGGATGGCACCTACCACAGATCCGGTCATTCTAAATCAGAAGCCTCTGAACGTTACAGTCAAAGTCGGAGATGACAGTCTGACCCTGAGGGACCAATTCACAGTTCACATCTCTATTAATGTTGTTTTTGCTGTTTCGTCTCAGAGTTTCTGATTGCACCTTGTAGCTCAACATCAGGAATTGTTGGAAAAAATTAAAAATATGAGCTCGGATTCTGAGGTTAAACTGCGGTGTGGTAGTTATAGGTGGTGAAAAAAAAAAAGAAAAGGCAACAAAACTGCCAGTTTATCAGTGCACTAATGAACCCCAAACAGGCTGTTTCAGTAAAGGCTGGTGTTTGATGTGCTCCTCAAGAGAAAAATGAAAATATGTTTACAATGATTTGCCACAAAAATCTAAAAACGCTAAAGTGGCGATATGTCCCAATGCTACAGTTACTGTACATCTACTCACCTCCAGTACAATCATGGCACTCTGGGTACTTATGGGATATTGTCTATTATTGCACTTATGGGATAATGCTGAGATGTGACTGCAGGGATGTGTTTACAGCGTGGACGGACGATATTCAGATAAACCTGCAGGAACAAATTAAGTGAATGTTTTTATGGTAATTTTATGGAGGTGTGACATTGTTTGCTGAACAAGGTCAACCATTAACACTGTGCGGTATCCTGCTGTACAGCAACTTGTCCATTTGCACATACCTGCAATCCTTTCCCTTCTCACACACACACACACACACACATGGCCAAACGATTTAATGCATGTACATATGCAAATACACTCAAAGTATAAACATTCAAGCCCCCATCACTCCTGCACATACATCCGTGCACAAACTTGCAGTGACAGAAGGCTGCGCACACTCTTCAGGTTCTGTATTAAACCTCCTTAAACAAATCCTCCGCCTCCTCCACTCTCAGCAGCCTGCAGGGGAGGACAGGAGAAGAATTGCAAAGCCCCCGCTCAGGTCTGATGAATAGACTTCTCTGAGCACCAGCTTTACCTTCGACCTTTGCTAAAGAGCTCTCTCAGGGTCTCTTGTCTTTGTCTAGGTGTCTAAATTGTTCGTGTGCATGTACGCGCACACACCTTTTTTCTGTCTGCAAAGCAATCTCACACATCCACAGCCGGCAACCTTCTGTCCTATTAGATCTCTCCCTGTCTTACTGTGTATCATTCCAGTTGATGGTCTCGCCTTCTCTCTGCTTTGCATATAAATTGCTAAACATGGTTTCATGATGTCTGTCAAACCGCAGTACTCGAACGCTGGAAACAGACACAGACGATGGAGCAACAGAGCATAAAAAGACTACAAGACGTAGAATAAACACACACCGGTAACTGTCTGCGTGCGATACTGCAGCAGGGCGCGCGAGTCCCAACGACAGACCTGCAAAACAAACCTCTCGGCAGCACATTAACAACCTGTGATCGACAGTCCACCACATGCGCTTCAATACAGCAATCAAACGGCCAGTAATTCACCTTTTCGATGATTTGTTTGGGCTGATAAAGAGCTCCTTTGCAGGAATGTAATAATTCTTTGAACAAGGGGAGCAACAATAGAAACCTAATAATGTTGGGAAGGTGGTCTTTACTGTGATTACAAGTGAGAGGGTGACATGACCAGTGTTTTCATCAGTGAAATACCCTCTTGTTTGAGGAAAGGTCACCATCTGCGCCTGTATTCCAGCGGAGATGAAGCAAATGCTAATCGTATTGTTCATTTCAAGCGCAGAGCTAAGAGAGGATAACTCTGGTTTACTGGTTCAGCAAGATTTTTTTAATTTTGTGAAATTTCAGCTGACATTGGATTTGGTCTTTGTATGTCACATTTCAAAACTTCCCCTTTCAACTTTTTTAATGATGCCATGATGAAAGCTGCTCTATTCTTGGATCAGTGCCAGCACAAAAACACTGGTAGATGATGTCTGGACTCAAAAAGTGGGAGTTGTGAGACAGAGCAGGTTAGGTTAAATGAGGTTTACTGTGTCTTGCTTCAAGGTCAGCTAAGAGCAGTCAATCAGCGAAGGAAAACAAACCCAAAATGGGAGCAGGCAAGCAAGAAAACAACAAGAGCAGGAGGAAATCAGGAGCAGACAGACAGACAAACAAGAACAGAGGGTTAGACAGGATGGCACAATACCAGCCCCGTCTCCCAAAAATGATGCTCCTATACCACTCTCACTTTGAGAGAACCATGTTTTCTACCTGATTATGTTTATTTGTGATGTATTATAGATGCATTTCAAATCAATGCATCTTTGCCGTGTATTCTGTTGCTTTACTGTTGCTGGTTATCGGCCAATCAATCATATATTAAACCCGGCAGGACTCCAGTAAAATGCAGGAGAAACTTCAAGGGTTGCGTCTGGGTCATATTTTAATTCAAACTGTGATATTTTTCTGAACTTGACCAAGTAATTTTGGTGTATAAGTTTGAACTTGTGTCTAAGAATAATGGTCCCACCCAGTTTCCTGGGTGAAAGTAATCCAACTCACCACATATAGACTGCAGCCTGCCATTTTGCCGTGTGTTTCACACAGCTCTCTCGTCTCCTTCTGTTATCTACATGTCACAATTTTTAAACTGTCTTTCCCTACTCGAAACAGCATCAACAACCTCTGAGCAGCAACCGACAAGCTAAAAATGTCGAGTTTTTGTTAAGATTTGGATAGTGCAGCAATTCAATTCCTGCCGAGCCCATTGAGGGAAGTAACTATTTTAATGACAGTTCTACGCTGGCCGATGAGGGCAAATGTCGTGCATATACAAAAACGAGCTAATAAACAGAAACGTGCTGCAAAAGGGAAACACTGCAAATACAGAAAGGCACTGCAAAAGGAAAACACTGCATATCCAGTCACACAACGGATGTACTCCAGGCCTCTAGGGGCAGTAGAGAGCTTTTCACCTGAGAGGCAGAAAACGGTGAGCGAGACAAGTAATGTTAGTTGAGAGAAAAACTGTATGAAAAGGTATGTATTCGCTCGTCTCCATGGATAAACATAAATAACAGAGAGAACACATGGAGTAAAACACCACTTCAGCACCCGTTTAATCACAGTGACTGAAAAGCTAACGACCCAAGAGGCCTGTGGCACTTCCGTTGTGTGATTGGATATGCTGCATTTTCTTTTTGCAGCATGTTTCTGTTTATGCAACACATTCATGTCTGTGCAGCTCGTTTGTGTATATGCACGTCATTTGCCCCCGTCAGCCACCGTACAGTTCTTGCCTTGTGAATATCATGCAGGGGCACCATTGTTGCATCCCGGGCTTGGCACTGTGCACAACGATTGTGATTGGTTTAAAGAAAAGCGAAGCAAGAGCTTGCATTTACCTCTATAACAGAAAGATAATGAGGTGCAGTCAGACAGCTAAACAGCGCTATCTAGACAGGTCTGGCTATGTGAGACTGGGGGGAAAGTTTCGTTGCTGATTTATGCGTCCGTCCTCCCCTGCTACCTTGTTATGGAGACTTTATCGTCCTTTCAAACTTCCTTCTTTAAACTTTCAGTGAGAAAAGGTGTTTTTTTTTCCTAAACTAATTCATTTAGAAAAGTAAATGTGAATGCAGTTTAGTTGTGTAGGAATGACATTTTAGAGAGACGGGTACATAACAGACAGTCTGGTAAAATACAACGGAGGAGAAGTCGGTATGATGCTGCATCCATGCGATATATTTCAAACCAAGTGGAAAAACTCATTTCGACAGGAACAGAACGTTTTCTCGTTCTTTGCACACTGTACTTATTATGTAACTTCAGCCCTGATAGACACTGAGGTGGATGAGGAGCAGGTGGGTGTGGAGATCAGGTAACTGGGAAAGGTGGAGAAGTCATCTGACTGAGCGAACCACGTCATAACATAGACAGACAGACATGAGTCCCCTCAACCCCCTCGTCTAACTCTTGACTAGAAAGTGAATAAGCCAAAATCTAACTGTTCCTTAAAGCGGAGGTTATTGTAGGTCTTTTTCTCTGGATTACATCAGCAGCCATCTCTATTTTCAAGCCACTCAGTGTTTATGTGTTGTGCGACTCGAGGTTCATTTCCAAGGCTGAATCTCCTTAAATCATTTCAGCGCTAACTTTAATGCAGTAATCTCTTTGCGGTATTTAACTCTACCAGATAATGCTTTTTTTTTTTTTGATGTTATTTTTTAATTCTTAACAGTTTAATGGATCTTTCACAAATCAAATTGCAGGCCATTTTGTATTAACAAATAAGTGGAGAACATGACGTATAATTAAGTATAAAAGCTGCTCACTCCAAAAGACTAAATATCAAGTGCTTCTTCAGCAGGGCTAAAAAAAAAAGAACACACGCAGACACGTGCACAAACATACAGCTTCAATAATTAAGTGGCTGATCAGAGAAAATTGAAAGAATTATCTCTCTGTTATTTACTGTTGACATAGTTGTGAACATGAAAGCCAGGACTGACACACACACACATAGACAGGGAGAGAGAGAGAATGATGTTTTCTTGTTTTTCTGCTTTCACCCTCTCATTTTCTTGCTGTTTTATTCTGACTCATCAAGAATTCTGTCAGAAGTAGTCTTTGAAGACTTTGGCTCAGTACCATGCTCTCTTGTCCTGGTTTTGTTGATATTTTTCTTTCTAAATGTTAATTTGATGCTTATGTGTGCGTATGTGTGTGTGTGCGTATGTGTGTGTGTGTGTGTGTGTGTGTGTGTGTGTGTGTGTGCAGTCTTCGGGGTGGTGTTTACATATAAAGCCTGAAGCTGCCTGACAACAGTCGTCATGATGTTCCAGCACTAATTAACTAATTAAAACATAAACAGAGAAAAACCGGAGCGCAGCGAGCGGACATACGGATGGACAGACAGCTGGATTTATGCAGAGCAAACTGACGGACGGACAGATGGACACAGACCTCCTCTATTCTCATTTAAGAGCATGAGGTTGTGCTAACTCACATGTTAGTGTGTTAGCACAACTGTACAGTAACGGTGCTTTTTATGGGCTGTTCTGGGACTGATAAAAATTGAAGTGACACTGATATTGTTGTGGATGGGCCTCTTCTTCCTGAATGCTAATGAATGCTTTTATTTGCCTAAGCATTCTTTTTAAAAGCAAGGTTATATTACTTTTTAATGAAAGAAGTAAAAAATTTCCTACGACAAATGAAAAAAACTGAATTAATCTGCAATAAAACACACCAATGAGCAGGTGTGAAAACCCAGGGCTTTAGGATTTTACAGCGTTACTAGGACGACCAGTAACTTATGGTGGTTAATGTTAGTAAATGTTACGGCTAGCTTTAGATAGATACTGTGCCACATTAAACTTTAATATCCTTTTTAATCCTTTTTTCTGGCATTTACCTGTATCCTGAAAGTGGAACCTTTTGCCACGGGGTTATTTTAAAGGTCCTATGAGATTTTTGAACATCAATAAAGCAGTAATAGTGTCCAAAGCAAAGTGTGAAATGACACTTTTTCTCTCTCTGTTACCCCTTTTCTGCTAGTTCCTTACTGGTGCTGGTGCCAGTATTTTAGTTGGTTCAAATCTCACACATCCTAAGAACCTGGTTGCTTTTCCATTGGCAGGGAGCCAAGTTAGAGCCACGCCATATGTCACTGTGTACCTAGCTGTTTACCGAACAACGCTCGCGCCATGCATAGAAAAGTCATGCATATTCTCACAACCATATTCAAAGGGATGAAGATTTCGTGTCAGTATAGCTGGACATTGAGATTGTTAAAAGCAGACATGTTCCTCACACATTCCACATCTCCACCTCCATGGGCCACTCTATGCACGACGTTGACATGTGTAGAGCGTTCCCCTGCATGCTAAATATGATGTCTACCATCTGCTTTAATGACATTCATCAGTGTCCTCCATCTTGTTGGTATCCAATAAATGCAAACGGTTGCACACCGTAGCTGGTGACGGCAGTATTTTGCTGTGAGATCAAGTCTTTGGTTTGAGCAACAAAATCGCAAACCAGCTTCCCTCAGGAGATTCCTCACAGTTTGAGCAGATACTCTCTGATTGGTCACACCAACAACTTCATCAGTAGTCTCTGCAAAGAGGTTCACAGATGGACAAGCAGGATTTAACAATCCTGGGCTCAGGTGGTGACATGTGGTCAGTGGTGTTGTGCCAGATTGTTTGTCTCACCATCCTGTCTGAATTGATGGTGGAGTTGTGGACATTAAAGCGTCTGGCTGCAGCTCTAACTGACAACCATCATCCAGCATGTCACAGCTCGTTCTCATTTTTCTCTTGTCATGAGTGTCATTTGAGTAAAGCTGAGTTCGAACATGGGATGTTATAGTCACTGGCTAAAAGAGCGTCTGTGTACTGGTTGCAA
>NW_007578088.1:424348-427737 GCF_000690725.1 Stegastes partitus | reverse complement strand
CCACTGATATTACCCTTTGTATTAAATGCCTTCAGTAAGAAAGGGCTCGCACAGTCTCTGTTGTTGCTAAGACTGCTGCCGTTGTTGACATTTGTTGACGCACACGTACATGCATAAACCCATGAAGGTTTTGGGATGTTTTTGTGCTCCTGGGTTAACTAACTGAACTCGATAATGTGGCACAGATGGACAACAGAAGCAGATGCAGTTTTTGTAGCGAAGTAACTTGCATGAAAAGATAAGAAAACGTACCAACTGAGCTGTGTCTTTTACAAACACAGTCACGATTTTATATCTCCAAGTCTTTCACAAATGCCTTGAGCGAACTTATCATAGCAGCAGCAGGGGTCCTCCTCTTGATATCAGTTTTTCTTTTTTTTTTTGTTTGTTTGTTTGTTTGACTCTCATGATAGAATGTGAAAAAAAATAAACATTTTTCAAAAGTCAAAAGTCTTACATGCACCTTGGGACTCTCAATAATTAT
This sequence comes from Stegastes partitus, assembly GCF_000690725.1. Taxonomy (NCBI): domain Eukaryota; kingdom Metazoa; phylum Chordata; class Actinopteri; family Pomacentridae; genus Stegastes; species Stegastes partitus. The sequence goes on along the minus strand of NW_007578088.1, from coordinate 427,253 downwards.
AGCGTCTGCATGAAAAATAAATATATTTTAAAAAATCCAAGTCTAAACACATCCAATGTGCAGCACTCATCCCGATAGTGGGCGGTGGTGATTCTGAGGAAAGATGAGAATTGATTTTTTTTCAGAAACATGCGGAACAATCAATACAAAGAAAGTAATTTAATTCTTTATAAGTATCTTAACACTTGATAAGTTATGCAGACACAATCTTACTTTGGATGTAATAACAGGCTGTACAAGTTATTCGTCTTCACGTTTAAACGATTAAATCCAATGTTTTGTTATTACAAATTCCTGCTGCCAATGAAAATGTGTTCTATGGTTTGTTTTGCCGTATTGCGACTTGCAGCTACATGCAATTCTGAAAATAACACGAGTTGACACATTTTCCGTCTTTTTGTTAATGAATGCTCACAGATGGGACTTTTCATTCATTTTTTTTTTTTTCAAATTTCAACTAAATCAGAGACTATTTTATCTGATTTCCCAATCTGCCATCTTTAATCATTTCTGAGATATCGTCAATCAAACATAGCCTCGAATTTCAATTTGTGAAAAAAAAAACATGCTGAAAGTGGGTTGACAGGATATTAAAATGATCTTGGAAAGTATTCGACATATCAATCTAAAATTCCACGAATATTTTCAGCACCTCAAAGCTTCAATTTCAGGCAAATCAGAGACGGTTCAGCAGAAACTGTTCTAAAAATCTGATGATGTGAGACGAATGACCCACAGCTGGACGATATAAATTTTATTTTATAATCTCTTTTATTCAAGGAAAACTCCACAGGGCACCACAAGAGTAAATTTCAGGGGGTTTGAGATATTCTATTGATAAATAAATATAGATAGTACACATGTACTTAACACATTTATCATTCAGGAGAGGAGGACAGGTTCTGTTTCATCAACATGAACTGACATCACGACACAGTAGAAATATAAATCCACATTTGTTGGTATTTTCGATTTCACTAATCTCCTGTTTAAATGTCATCACTTATGCTCAAAATATGAAATAAATGTTGCGAAAACAATCTCAACACAGAGTCTGTGAACGCAAAAGTTTACAAAAAAAATGGAGGCCTTATCATGTAATTATGATTTACAATCTCATTATTACTAGAACTGATAATTATGAGACAAAGTACAATCGACAAATGCAGCTGGAACTGGAACAATCCTAAAACTAATTTAGCTGCATCAAATGGATACAAAGCAAAATGAAAGTTAAAAAAATTAAAATGTAAACAAATGTACATTAACAATGTTCATGTTGCAGAACACTGTGTAACCTACTGTATCCATGGCAACATCTTGTTTATGGTAAACTTTTAATATGCATATTTTTAAAGTACACGCATTGACATAAATTCATATTCATTACATAAAGAGAACAATTAAATCAAGTAGCACCACAATAGCAGTGATTATACAATAACCGCCGTAACCTCACTCATCTTGTGATTATGAGGTAGTACGTTGTAATTACGAGAAAAAGTCTTTCAGCTTTTTTTTTCTTTTGTGAATGCGACAGACCTTGGTGGTATTCTTTTATCTTTTCCAACACACATCTGTTAACAAACAGGTGCAAAGGTCGTGTGCATGTCCCTGCTGAAAACGCAATCAGTGGTTCACACTTAACACAAAGGACGTGGTGCACGTGAGACACTCTGCAGGATTTCAAACCTTGCTCGCATTCAGGTCTAAAGAGTTCTGATTATCTCAGTAGATTATCATTTTAAGACCAACCTCAACCGGTGTTTCTTTTGTGACCATCAGGAGGCAAATTGGGTTCAAGATCCACCTGACGATCCTCGAGTGCGTCTCAGGCAACGAGGGTGGACATGAGAGCGTCCTGTCTATTTCCAGCAAAACATTTCCAGTCATTTCACACCAGAACACACCGATTTCAAGGTCAGGGTCACTTCACTTACTGAATATGATGTGTTTTCCTAATAGCTGCACACATTTAAAAAAGTTACTCTGTCTGGTCTCATTTTCATCTCTGGCATGTCTTTGGTGTCTCTGCATGGATGTGTGTGTTTGTGTGTGTGTGTGTGGCCTGGTTGGCGACAGGCACCAATAACAGACATGTGGGTCAGGGACGGGTGTGTTTTGGTTATCACGGTTTACTTGGACAGCTGCATTGTGTGTGTTCAGTCATGCAGGAAAGCTGAAGCCTTTGCGGAGCAGACAGGGGAAAGAGGTCATATATGTGTTTATATGTGGCACACAGTTCCACGCAAACATGCGCGCACACACTGAAAAGCCCAACAATGGACACAAAGAACGCTGTTAAATCGTTATTAAAGTGGAATATTAGGCTGTCAGAGATGAAGAATTTGCAGGAGAAAAGAGAAAACAGATTTTTTTTTTCAGCTCTCCCAAAAATGAAAATGTCAGAGCTCTTAATGAAAATAAATACTGTCACATCGCATCCATACAAATACATCGCCGCATTACATCCAGTATTTAGAGGAAACAACACACACACTCACACACACATGAAGATGTAGAAGAACAGCGAGCAGCCACATTGTTCTGTCTGTGCTGAGGATGACTTTTATGGCTAGCTGTGGAGGTTTTCGTATAATTTGTAAGAATTGTGGTATTTATGTAAAATGTCATTTGGATATAATATTTTGTGGAAAAAGTTGTATTCGTTGTTTTTTGCCATTGGTGTAACACACATCGGCACACGTGGTTCATCCTCACTTTAAACAAACTGCATGTTTAATAGATAGAGCATGTGAGCAAACCTGGTATAATATTGTATATTATACAGAGATACAGTAACATGTTGTTATAGATTCTGACAGCGGTTGGAATGAAGGACCAAGTTTTGTTGTGACTTCAGCATGTATCAAACTAACAACACAGACTTCATTCATTCAAATCA
>NW_007578088.1:406305-424093 GCF_000690725.1 Stegastes partitus | reverse complement strand
TATAGATTCTGACAGCGGTTGGAATGAAGGACCAAGTTTTGTTGTGACTTCAGCATGTATCAAACTAACAACACAGACTTCATTCATTCAAATCAGTACAAACGTGGGAATTACATGACCATGTGATCATTTTCTGATTGTGATTAATTATGTCTTGCCGGCTCAAACTATGTGGTTAAAGTCCAACCAAAATCACATTTCTCTTTATTCAGCTTACAATTATGTCAGTGCTTTTAAATTACAATAATTTTATTACCAGTTTTTTTTTTTAATGAGAGGGAGAAAGAATGTCTTTGGGGAAAATGTCCCTTTCGGTGTCGGCGGATGTGTCAGGGTTTGATTTACAGCAGATTTCCAGAGAGTTACAAAATAATCCCACCGCACTGTGGCTGCAGACAGCGTGTTATTAGTGGCGCTGAAGAGTGAGGAGCACACGCTTAAAGTTCACGCTCATTGTTCAAACAAACCAAGCCTGACTGCTGGTTGGCCGACGTGTTCAACCGTCCAACCGTCCGTCCTGACCTCCGGCCTCAGAGGTTTAAAGTCACAGAGCTTCCACTTTTACTTCTGAGAGACACAGTCATTATTTGCACGTTGACCTGAGGTCGCTTGTCAGAAGAAAAGAATAGTTTAAAATTGCCAGTGCTGGTGTTGCTCCATTTGTTCTGCCTTTTCTTGCAGCAGCTGATACTGATCTTGAATTGCTTCATATTAGTTGATATGAACCTCAGGAATCACAATACAGAATAGAAGGATACACACACTCACTCATCTGGATATCAGACAAAGAAACACTTGCATACAGCGTCTGATAGCCGCGTTGTAATCCAGGATTAGTCAGATTAGGATCTGTACCTATGTGTGTTGAGCGATTATAGCCAGACAGGCCTATTTACCGAGGAGAAAAGACGATGACATCAACAGGCTGGTCCTGGAGTGACAGCTGCAAGAGATAAACTGTGGACAAGAGCAAATAATTTGCTCATAGTCTCTTGTTCTGTGATGCAAAATCGGTGTTTGCCTCTCTCATAAAGGAGACAGACGGGGAGGAGACGGATGAGGAGTGGAGACAGAAACTTAATGAAACTAAAGACAAAGATGGCAGAGAAGAGGGAAGAGAGTTCTGCACGGCGACTGATAGAACCTGGATGAATGACAAAGAGTTGTAATTAATAAACTCAAAGGATAATCAGGAGCCTGCATGCACACGTACTTGGACATGCAGGCTTCTCTCACACAGAGTATATCGCGCCGCACAGCCAAGGACCAGAGGCTGCTGTGGAGTGATGGGGGAGCCGAGAACAAATATAAAGTGAGTGAGCGCCTAATGAAGATTTTAAATGAGGAAATTCCTGTGAAAATATGATAACCCTCCCGTCTCGCCCACTGTGTCCCTCCCCTCTCCCTTCCAGCTCTAATGCCAATACTTCTTCATCCTCTGCTCTCCCTCCTCCTCCTCCTCCTCTCTGTGTGTGTCCTGCACACCATAAACACTGCATTATTTTAATTAGGATTTGTACACTCCAACACTTTAATTTTCTCTTCCTTATTTTCCCCAGAAATCTCTGTTTTATTAGTTATCAAACCATTCCAGGCCAAATTCATAATTACACGGAGTCCCAGGGGGAAATGAGCACACGCTGGGGTTTATCTGAACTTGTGAGGACCGGTGAGGGAACGTAAGCCCACAAAATCTTGCCGATCCTCACACAGAGCAAACAGCAGATTTTGGAGATAAAGACACACAGTGAAGGCTGGAGGTTCATTTTACAAGGTTAAAGACTGTGCTGGGGGACGTGAATGAAAGTGAGTCAATGCAATATTCTCAAAGGAATAATTAAATAGCAAAACAGCACGTGTGTGTGTGTGTGTGTAGGTGTGTGTGTGTGTGTGTGTTCTTGTATTGCACACATGCGAACATTTGCTTCTGTTTTTGGGGACAAAAAGTCTTCATGTACACAATGTATACTGTGGCAACGAGGTTTAAAGGATGTCTGCAGGCAGTTAATGGAAGTCAATGTAATGTCCTCTGAAGAGATGGAAGCACAGCTGTGTTTATGTGTGTGTGTGTGTGTGTGTGTGTGTGTGTGTGTGTGTGTAAGATGAGGTTTTCCTTCTTTGGAAATTCATTGTTTGGCTAAATCTTAGAACGAAGGGTTATGTTATTTACCTGTGGTTGTGTGTGTGTGTGTGTGTAAGATGAGGTTTTCCTTCTTTGGAAATTCATTGTTTGGCTAAATCTTAGAACGAAGGGTTATGTTATTTACCTGTGGTAATTGGTTTTCCCAAATGGCAGTTTTCCTCATTACACGCACACACACGCAGACTTACACATTCACGCCGGCGCACACACATGCGCACAGTAATAAAGGGTAAGACAACGGAGATGCCATTTCAGATAGCGCAGGCACAGAGTCAACACCCTCACCAAACACTCACATAGAGAAGTACGCAGCCGCACAGACATTGGTGTGTGTGTGTGTGTGTGTGTGTGTGTGTGTGTGTGTGTGTGATGAGCAGTGTTTTAGTGACACAGCGATGATCCCGGAGTAGAAAAGCGTAGTGAGAGAACTAATCAAACACACAGGCGCACCGGCGGAGCCACAAATACATCCATTTCACAAAAATCCTGATCTCTTTGCTTTCCCACTCAACATGATCTCGAATGAATATTAACTGAGGGCAGAGAGTGGCTGCATGTGTGTGTGTGTGTGTGTGTGTGTGTGTGTGTGTGTGTGTGTGTGTGTGTGTGTGTTTCCATCTTTCACTCTCTCAGGTGAAAATGAAATTATCATTTTCTTCTGTCTTTGCTTTATGTATCTTTCCACCTATTCATCTCCTCTTGCTCACTTCTGATTCACGTTCCTGTGATTCACGCCTCCTACCGCGTTAACTCGAGCTGCAATAAGCTGAAGGTTATAAAAACGAGTTCCTTTTATTTTATTTGTATTAAGTTCATTATGGTAAAAATGTGTGTGTGTATTACCTTGGCTAATATACATGTTGTGTTCTTCCTCATTCAAACTTTATGCCATTTTTTTTTTTTTGTATTTTACACATGTGACTTTAAAAATGCACAAATCCATCATGATAGGGACTCTAAATTGTCCAAAGTGTACGCTGCATTGGTGCTGTTGTGTGCCTTTTGCCTCTCTCCAGCTCTCCACTCCGCTCTGTCTCTGCCGTGAACATGTTTATTCCCCCCGGCCTCCTGCCTCCTCACCTCATAATGAAGCTCACCTGATCCTCTGTGCTGCGTTGTGACCCGGCTCAAGTGGTCCAACAAAAAGAAGACACACCAGGACTAACAATTAAAGCAAATTTTATTAATCCAAATTAAACCAAATTATAGTCTAATTAAATATCATGTTGCGGAAATTAGTGGAGTCAGTGTTGTGTGTGGTTTGCATGTATAACTAAAGTGTGTGCACTTATGAGGTCCGAGCCGGAGCATAAAGAATAAACTACAACAACACACCCAAACCTGGTGGTGGGGTCCCTGTGGAGAGAAGCAGAGACAGTGATTAGACTGCAGCCAGCACCTAAAGTAACCCAGGAACACACTGAGCCTACTGCAGAGCCAGAAGAAATACAGGTTAATACTGGAACAACCCTCCAGATAACCCCAGGGGTCATCACAGCTAACCACGTGTGGTGGTATCTGGGATGGCTCTCCAGCTTCAGTTTAGGTTTCTTGCCACTAACTGCTCTCTCTGTCTCCAGGACCACTCATGCTCACTGCCTCTCTGTGCTGCTTATCAGGAAGAAGGAGAAATCCAAGTCGGTCTCCCCTGTTCATCTCCTCCATCTCACAGGCCGACTCTCCTGCTGTCTGCCAGCCTGTCAGCCAGACAGTCGGCTCCCTTACCTTGGTCTCCGATAAACCTCTTCACTTTCAGTCTGCATTTGGGTCCAAGCAAAGATTCCTGTGGCAAAAATGATGATTGCACACTCTGATCAGCCATAGCATTAAAACTACAGACAAGTGAAGTAAATAACGTTGATCATCCTGTTAGAATGTGCTGGTCTTTGAGTCCTGGTATTCATGTGGATGTTACTTTGACACTGCCAGATGTCCAACACCTCCATCACCACACTGCTCAGGAACAGCTCAAGAAACACAACGAAGAGCCCAAGCTGTTGGGGCGCTGTTATAGCTCACCTGGTTGAACTGGCGTCCCATGTTCAGGGCTACAGTCCCCAATGTGGAGGTCATGAGTTTGAATCCTGCTCATGGCCCTTTCCCACACGTCCTCCCCCATTCTTTTCCCCAACGTTCCTGTCTCTCTCTCACTGCACTATTGCACAAAGGACAAAAAAAAAAAAGAGCCCAAGCTGTTGACCCAGCCTCCAAACTCCCCAGATCCCAATCCAATCAAACATCTGTGGGATGTCAGCCTGATTAATGGAGGTTCCACCCAGCGACCCGTTGCCAGACACCACAGGTGTGTTGCAATTCATTTTTATGGTATTTTATTGAGAGTCTACATATAAAAAGGTACTATCTGAAAGTCTGGATCATGATTTGCTTTTTTTTCCGTTTGCCTTCATACGAGGTGTGTCAGAAAAGTTCCAGGACTGGTGTCACAAAAGATATGTTTCAAACCCAAACTACCAACTCTGAGTTTTCCCTTTTAGACGATCAACCAGCACGTCTACAAAGAGATCCTGCGGCGTTTGCTTCGTTCAGTGCGCGAGGAGAGGTGAGAGTTGTGGCAGGACAAGTCTTGGTTGCTTCACCATGACAACGTGCCTGCTCACAATGCCCTGAGCATCCCACAGTTCCTGGTTGAGAAGAACATCGCCGTGCTGGAGCAACCTCCCTACTCATCCCACCTGGCTCTGTGGGTTTGTTTCCTCTTCCCCAAGCTCAAGGGGGTCATCAAGGGGACCTGTTTTGAAGACGTGGACAACATCAAGATGGCTGTGATGACGGAGCTCGATCCTGGAAGAATCCTTCCAGGAGTGCATGGCGGTGTGATAGAGAAGGCTGGGGAAGTGTGTTAGACTTCAGGAGGATTACTTGGAACGGGAGAACTTGTAGTTTGGATTTGAAATATATCTTTTGTGATACCAGTCCTGAAACTTTTCTGACACACCATGTGTGGTATATAAATAAAATTATGTTGCTATAAAAAATAAATAAATGAAAAACACATTCATTGAATAAACCTAATCCAGAATCCTCCTCTAAATGACACGCTTTCTAACTACCAACTCCTAATATTAAATTCCCGTCACACTGACAGGGGTGTTTTCAGTTATTCTGCATGATTCAGCCTCTGCTTTGGTTGAATTTTAATTTAGTATGGATCATCTGTGCTACAAAAATTCAGAGGAACATACAAATAGAATAAGAGGAATAAGCCGTCCTGCCCTATCAGTTGCAAGAAAGTCGAAAAGACTGTCAGGGAGACGTCAATCAAGCGTGTACTGCCCATATATCACACTGTCCTGAGAAGAGGTCCAATCAATTAACCACAACTAAAAAAACGTCCGTATGTGAAACAAACCAGTGATTTAAATGTGTTTGCTGCAGGTATGAGCGCCATTTAGCAAAACCTTCAAACTGCATAATGAGACATAACAAAGCTTTTTACAAGACTGTGTAAATGTAAAAAGAAAATTGCCTTGGTCTGAAAAAGAAAATAGAAAAGAAGAAAATTACCTAAAATTCAACCTTTTCCTTGAAAAGGCCATCATGTAAGAGGCCTTTAATAAGCACCTTTAATATTAAAGGCTCCACACACCCACAGAGGTGTTTTCATTTCTTCTGGCTGCACAGACCTCTGCTCAGGTTAAAGGAGCTGTGCTGAGCATGAAAGAAACTCCAACAGGTCTAAAAGCCATGCAGCGAATGTAGTGCAGAAAGGATTTGCATGCGATGCAGAAGATTTGCAAATTAAATTAGAATAGAATTGATATAAAATTTGTTTCTAGTCGGTTCATCGGTTACAGCTGAAATCCCACAAGTGAAGCATCTAAATTACCTTCACGGCAACAGCAGCTGGAGGTGAGTTAGCATACAGCTAAAGTTACCGCATTAAATAATGTAAGCGAGCTCAGAGTGAGTCATCTGTAGGTGATACGCGGCTCAGACGATGACGATGTCCCTGCTTTTGGTTCACCTCAGTGACCTGGCAGGTTACACTGGACATGTCTAGTCTCTGTTTTCTCCTAAAAATATCAAAAAGGAAACTTTTAAGCCTAATCTTTAAAGTAGAGAGCATGTCCTCCTCCTCTAGAACTCAAACTGAGAGCTGATTCCACAACAGAGGATAATGGAAGGTGTTGTCTTCCATTTTGCTTTTGGAAACTCTACAAGCTGAAAGTAAGCCTGGAGTCTGAGAGCAAAAGGCTCCGTTGGGATAATGTGGTACAATAAGGTCTTAGAACGACACAGCGGAGCTGCGTCATTAAGTGCTTTGCATGTGAGAAGAAGGATTTTTAAATCTATTCTGGAGTCACTGAACAGAAGTTATTTTGGGGGAGAAACATGATCTTTCTTGCTGGTTCCTGGAGGTTGTCGCTGCTCGGTGCAGCCTGCTGCCCCGACAGACTGACCTGTTTCTGCTGTAGTGTTCACAGGGAAGGTCATGCCATCAGCGGTAACACTGTTCACCAGAGTGCAGGAAGCACTGTATTAGGATTTAGGAGAGAAACGGTAACAAACACAGTGATATCAAATAAAATCAAGGAACATACGTGATACTGTTAACTGTCTAACTACATGTGTTCATGAGGTTTAGGTTAAATCACATTTGCTGTTGATACTAACAACTTCTATCATTCCAGTGGAGGCTAGTGTTAAATGTGAGTTATTCATTTGGCTTTTAAAACCATATTTCTTGTATTTCTACTTGGAATAGCTTCATAGACAGTCTCAACATAACAAGTTATACTTATGGTGTCAAACAATATGTTTTTCATTTGAGAATTCACTTCAGACAGTTGGTTTACAATCTATCCCATAAAGCCTTTCAAAACACCTTTGTTCATCCACAGAGCACAGTGCACACTCGTGTTAACAGTTTAAATGTCTGGAGAGTTAACGTGCAAACAAAATTCCTCTTCAATTCAATTCTTCCTTTGTTTACATGTGCAAAGAAGAGATGCATTGAAAAATGGCTACAAATACACATAGCCGGTGAGATAACAACACATCTCCTCTATTTTATAGTCAAGTTATATTCCCACTGTTGTATTAGATAAAATTACTGTTGCTCTGTTGTATAGCTCACAAATTTGGTTTGCACTGCTTTATTTTGACTCTTCTAATCCTGGTGCAAGATACAGTAAATACATATAAACATGCTAGAGTTAATAAAAAGTAAAGACAGAAACAGCTGGATAAACATACAGTGTTGAACTGTTTCCATGGTGTAACTTGTGTAGGAGTGCATTCAACATAGAGAACCCTGCAATAGGCACTGTATGAATAACAAGTTAATCAGTAGTGGCTTTCAGTCCTTTTATAGTTGGATCAGCGGCTTAAATACTACACCTCCTACACAAAGTTGCACTTCGAGTAAAGGATATTATAGCATATCCGCTCAGTGTCCAGTGGACCTAACCCTGTGGTCGTGTCACTGAACTCTATTTAGTTAGACAGATGTGTTTCACTATTTAGTTTTTCCCCTAACAGAAGTAAGATGAAGTCATCCTTCTCTGAAGAAAACATCTCTCGCTTTCTCCTGTACTGCCACTGCCTTAGATCTCCTCTTCATCTTATTTTTGATTACAGCTGGACATCTGCATCATTAGAGCTGGATTAATAGTTAGTGGTCGATACGGTGACTCACTAATGTGTCTGCACACTTTGAGGATCCTTGTCATGGACGAAGTCAATGTCCTTTTTCGGTCTGAGCTTGTCTTCAAACTGTACAAATTAATATGAGTTACAGATGACGCACAAACTCTCAGAGATCCAGGGTGGCTCACTCTTGGGCCAGTGCAGTTGAGGGGGATGTATGTAAAGCAATGCTAAAAACTAAAAGAAAACATGAGTGTTTTCCTTATTATCATGTTAAAGTGTTGTGTTTTTTATGAGCTCGAAGACATTGTTGCTGAAATAGGCAGTTAATACCAATGACTGATTATGTCCACCTTGAAGTTGCAGTGTAAAGATGACAGCCTTGAAAACACAGATTCATACATCTGAGCTTTTCATAGACTATAGATTTTTTTTTAATCTTTTGGCAGCCATCCTCAAGCTTCTGGTTTTATTTTTCATGACTCATCTTGACAGAATTGGTGCAGTTCAACTAAGTTTTTTGACTTTCTGATGCAGACTTGTTTATTAATCACAGTCCATGGGTTTTTGATGGAGTTTGGATTTTAGGAAAACTGGCGTAAAACCTTAATTTCACCTGATTTAGCTATTTCTTTACCATTTTTTATGTGCGTTCGGGGTCATTGTCTTGTTGGAACACCCAGCTGCATCCAAGATCCATCCTTCTGGCTGATGATTTTAGGTTATTCTGAAGAATGTGGAGGTAATCGTCCTTCTTATTTATTCCATTAGTTTGTTTCAAGCACCAGTTCCATTGGCAGCAGAACAGACCCAAAGTATAATACTGCCACCCCCATGCTTAACAGTGGGTTTGATGTTCATGGGGGTTGAAAGTCTCACCTTCTCTCCTCCAAACATATTTCTGGCCATTGTGGCCAAATAGCTAAATTTCAGTTTCATCTGATCTCAGGACTTCCTCCAGAAAGCCTTTTCTTTGTTCATGTGATTAGCAGCAAACTTCAGTCAAGCATTAAGGAGCTTCCTTCTTGCACACCTGCCTCCTAACCATGGTGATATAAACCATACTTGACTGTGGAGACTGACACCAGTGTTCCAGCCGCTTTTAATTCATCGCAGATTTGCTTTTTGGTCATTCTTGGTTGACTCTTGACCAATTATCTCCCAGCAGCTGATGATGACTGCTTGTGTTTTCTTCCTGATCGTGGCAGTGATGTAACTGTACCACGTACTTTTTACTTACTTACCACTGTTAGCACAGTTGATTTTTAGATCTGGAGCTGCTTTGAAATGGCTCCAAGTAACTTCCCTGACTTGTTCACATCAAAGATTTAATTTGCTTTTCATATCTGTGCTGAGCTCCTCAGACTTTCCCATTGTAGTATTTGTGGCTGAGTCTAATGAGTTTATTAAATGCTCCCTAATTAAATTAGTTCAGCAGCTGTAGTCAATCGTAATTACTCACAACAAGTTAAGAGGCCATGGCACTGAGAAAATGAGATTAACGCAACTTTTTATATCATTAAAACTCATCATTCAAGTTGTAGGTACTTTTTGACTCAGCAGTTCTTGTCATGGTCCCAGAAGACCTGTAAGAAATCTATAAAAGAACCAAAATGCATCATTGTGATTCTGTGACAAAGATGAATGTGTTTCAGTGATTCCACCGTAGAGAATTAAGAGTTATAGGAGTCACTGATAACTCAAGATTGCCATGATTTACATGGTCTTTAGAAGTGTGTGTGTATATATATATATATGATGAGCTCGAACAGTATTATCGATGATGGTTTGACAGTCCATGTGAACACTACAGCAGAGAGGTCCGTGTCTCTTGGGGTTATTATCCTGGTTTTTCAGCTGCTACGAGGCATTTGAGAATCCTGAAGCAACTTATGTATTATTTAATCGCACCTCCAAAATGTATTCAAACCACCAAAGTGTATCAGCTTTGTACAATCAGGGTTCCTTAATCTGTCCTGCATTTGACATTTGACAACATATTTTCATCAAAGTCACATCTTGTGTTTTCTCTGAGGACCAGGAAACGCCCAACCAATCATGTTGCTTCACCGACTCAAGCCACGTGTTGTGAAACTTCACTTTTCCTTCACCATAAAGAAGGTTGGGAGCTTCTTACCCCTCAATCTTTTTCCTCCACATGCAAACGTTGATTATACAGATCATCTAAAAAAAGAAAATAGAGCAGCTCTGTACTGTAGGAGCCTGTGAGTGATTAATGTAACAGCAAACCATACCTGGACAGAGCTGCACACATTGTTTCCCACGTCTGCTCTCTGTCCAATCACAGTTCTTCCCTTGCGGCCTGCTTTTGCCAGGTTGAATCCGGCTTCATCTAAAAAGAATGAACGTGTCTACAGTTTGCTTGGCTTCCATCTCCACGTCTTTCTAAAACACAGTACAGTTTTACAGTGCTTGACATCATGCATCGCTGTGTATGTACTCTGTTTGGTGAGTGGACACACATCGTACCTGGACAGATTTATATCATAGTTCTTTCGCGTGTTCACCATTTCTCTCAAAGGGTGCACGTCTGCTTTGTCTTTTTTTATGTTTCTCTAGGACATTGGCAATTGTTGTTGTGCTGACCGTATTCACATTCCCAAAAGTGATTTTGTCTGCCAGCACTCTGTCCCGAATTTACCACAGTTTTATTGCGATGTTGCCAATTACCATGTCAACAATGGCAATTTCCTGCGCATCTGAAAGTATTCTGCCTCCACCTGTTGTGAGAGGCAACCTCTGGAACCTGAAACACAAAACAATCAATATATTTTAAAATGTCAGCACAGGCAAAAATGCAAACGTACTGTTTTTACTGTAATATGTAGATCCGTTGTCATCTGTTTGTTTGGTGGAAAATGTATATTGTTGAGGCCACTGATGCCTTATCTCATCAGAGACCATCACTCTTGATCTTTGTCCTCTCGCTGCTACTCTTCCATCCACCAACCTCTCTTCCTTGATCTATTTTTCAAAGCGAAGTCATTTCAAAAACCGTCCCCCGTCTGTTTGGAGACAACAACAAAAGTTGGATGCCTGGTAAAGTTTTAGTTGTGTTTGGAAACTTTTTCTAAATTTCATTTTATTGTAAACATTCTGCTAAAATTTTCTATATAATTTAACTTCAGTAATAACTAGAATTTGACATCATTCGGTTTGTAATGTGTTTTTAAGTGTTCTGAAAACAGTTTCTGCATTTTAAACATGTATTGTAAATATGTAGTGCCATAGTGTTTTGCAGGTGATGGCGTATTAATGAGAAAAGAGTCATGGATTTTGGAGAAATGTGTTCAATCGATGCATTTAATGCGACAGCAGTGAAAAATGATTCACAGTTTAAACCATGTAGACTTCTACATTTAACAATGTGACTTTAGGTTTGATCAATACATGTTAGCAATAAAAATATATATATATATTTTTTAAAAACTCTCTTCTGCCCCAAACTCTCCTCCTGCTTCTTTAGTGATCACTGACAGTGCATTTAACTGGCTGTACTTCAGCTGTGACAAATGAAAGATGAACTGTAGAAGTATACTATAGAAGTCGCTGCTCACTGACTGTAAAAACAGCGATGTGATTGGCTGATGCATGTATAGATTGTAATGTGAGTGTGCTTGGTTGTCTGTCTCTAAGTGTGGCCCTGTGATAGACTGGCGACCTGTCCAGGGTGTCCCCTGCCTTCGCCCTAAGTCGGCTGGGATAGGCTCCAGTCCCCCCGCGGCCCTCGTGAGGATTAAGCGGTGTATAGAAAATGGATGGATGCATGTATAGATTGTTTAGTTGCTATTCACGGAGAAAATGTAAATCTTTTAAAATGACATGTAAATAACTTTTGCACCATTTTCACTGCATTAAAATCATTCTTAAACAGAGTCCTGTACTTCCTGTTGGCCATTTAACTAGTTTTAAATCTCTGAGCGTGTTTATGTCCGGTGGGAGCAGCCTTTCACATTTAACTCCAACTTCTTGGTCAGAGTCTCCCACTTGGTAAAAAAGACTACAGGCATGTTGGCTGAATGAAATCCAATATTAGCACTACTATAATAGATTTAGCTAATGTAAAAGGAGCTCTGTGCTATCTGAGCATAGATGGTTTCACTTGGTAACAAGCTTCTACCACAGATCCAATATTTGACTGTAATTATTCAGTGTTATAACTGTCATTTACTTTTAGTTACCTTTAAGCCAATTACTGTGTAATAGATTACAGGAGGTTTACTGTTTAAAACGATGACTGGACTTTGCAATAATATACTGTATTTGTATGTCATGCTGTCACTGTAATCAAGATTAACAGTAGTTGCCAATAAACTACAACATTTACTTCCTTTGAATTACAGACATGCAGAAACAACACTGTGTCTGAGATCTACCGACTGTGTTTAACATTTAAAACGCTTAAAACATTCAAAGTCAGCAATGTAACACAAATTGTAGTTTATTAAAGAAAAATTGAAAAAAAAGAGAGGTATATTTCCAGGCATTTATGTAAAGTTAACATTAATATTTAAGCTGCCTTAGTCTAGTTGCCTTTCTAAATGGCACTTTGTGAACTAGTCTGGGAAAATTCTCACCACCAATTTTAACAGTTTAGCCTCCTGACCCAGCTGTCATTATTGTTTTTGGTTGAAAAAAAAGCAACTGATTTTATTCAGACAGCTTTTAGCTGTGTTTTGGAATAATCATACACTATTGTTAGAATCTGACTGTATTTTTACAATAACTTTTTAAGATAAATGTGTGATTTTGTTTATTTGTTTTTGCCAACATCACGTGAATCCAGCTTGAACCTTTATGGTGTCTTCAAACGTAGTCAGTGATATGTACAGTCAGACCTTTTTCACAGCACACCGTTTGACTCACAGAAGAGAAAACATAAGTGGAATTAATGATGGCTCTGTTCTAAGGGCGTACTCATCAGTCAGACATTGGAGGGAACTCGGGGTTATTTGAGCTGCTAAAAAGTTTGCCTCCGTAATTCCAGCCCCATGACACAACCAGAACACTGAAATGTAATTTTGTGCATAATAACAGTCTTATCTTAATAAAAACTGTCCTGACAGCTCTGATGGAGCTCAGGATTTATCCAGAGAAGCTTTATTACAAATAATTTCGCCGTATAAACCTGGAATCTGTGTGGAACAGCTGGTCTGTCAGATGTGTAGAAGAACACGGAACATTATTTACTGTCAGGTCATGTGTTCATGAAGTTACCGCTGCTGGGTCACATCACTGTCAATTTAAACAAGCACTTCTGGTTTCTGCTGCTGTGTGATGCTGCAGGCATTTATTAAAGTCAGAGGAAAGAATGTGACACTCCGCCAGCTGTGGGGCAGCAAACTGAACATCGATAGGTCTGTTTATGATGCTGTAAAATGTGGAATTACATTCGGTGACACCTGACCAACATTATTGTTTCAGACATTGATCTAACGCATTTCACATCTGCCTGGCAGACGTGTCAGTGTGTTATATAATAGCTACCTGTGGGTGGCGTAGCGCTCCCTGGACAGCCTGATCAAACCTGTCTGGGTTGCCTGTGTATGTGATGCTGAAGGATACAGAACACTGGGATAAGCCCAAGAAGCATCACTGGTGATGTGTCCAGATGCATCAAGATAAAGTACTGAATGATGAAATGAGTATAACAGATCATTAATAATAAGAAGGACAAACAAACACATGAAAGCTGATGTGTGATGCTGCAGAGTTCAAACTTTAGCTTTTCTAGATTTAACTTACTAGGAAAACACTAGAAATTGCTGCTCTCACCGGAAAGACGAACTTTACTGCCTGTAATATGTCCTGGGGCTGAATGTGTCTTGTAATGTGCAGCAACACAGTCATCTCCTCCCTTTGGTGATTCACATTAAGTTCCTCTGTGTTACATTCGTTTTGAGGACCAGAGACATGTCGGACTCTGCTTGAAATATTCAGAGCAAAATATCAGTTGCAGTGGAAACACACAACACATCAATAGAAAATAACAACAGACAGAGTCCATTTGCAGGGTTCATAAAAGGAGGACATGTTCAAAACATTCTCTGCTGTGTATTAGGGAGGACAGACTGGTATTTACTCACCACTGGGGAGGACACAAAGAATGTGTGGTCACGCCCTGGTTCCCTTCCATTAAGTGTCCCAGGAGGTGATGACAGCAAGCAAAATATCACGATCCTGGAAAGTGCTCACCTAAATGGAATACAGACGGCTATAATGTTATCAACTATACCTGTGGTTTTTCTGCCAGAACGTCTGCAGTAAAAAAGAATCTGCACCAGGGCTTTAAACACATGAATGATTGTATTGGTGACACCTGTTGCAGTAAAAAAAAAAGGGGGTCTGTACAGGTCTCAGTCTGCCTTCAAACAAAGTGCCTGTCAGATGGTTGAACAGTGTTGGAATTACACAGGAGCCGGAGGGGCATAGATCCTCCAAAAGAGACCTGACCTTCTCTGACATGTTTCTTCTAGTTTGTTTTGTGAGGCCTTAGGAATAATAACAGTGGGCTCCGTCCTTCCCTAACAGGTGCAACAAAAAGGAGCATGATGGAGATTTTGCACAAGCACAGTCCTGTCCTGGAAAGCCTAATCTGTCAAATTAAGTGCAAACACCTGCGTGAGCGTAGGATGGGTGTGTAGGGACGGTAAATCTGGATCTGCTGGAGTCTTTTGTGTGTCTGTTTTAGGTTGTAGGGGAAAAGAAGCTTTACAAAGTTTATTTATAAAGTTCCAGCTTGTTAATCAGTCCACTCCATCCAGTTTTTATCTTTCACCGAGTCCCAAATAGTGGAAGAACCGCAATGTGTTCTCTCTCCTATCAGATCTACAAAAGGACTTCTCATAAAAAAAGTATTTCTGCAGAAACAGTTGCCATCACCTCCTCACTAGAGAGTCCTCCTCTTAGTGCCCCTTTACTTTCTTTAAAACATATGACTACAGTAGATTCACAAAGAAATTGGCATGGTAACCACGCAAGGCTAGGAATAAGAAATGAAAAGGCTTGCATTTCTGATTTTTACATGGTTATTATTTCAGTCCTACATGAAGTCAAGTTCACTATATTGTTCCATTCAGGCTAATTCTCTCAGCTAATTGCCTCATGTGTTAAATTTTAAAAAACTGCCTTGTAGACACTGAAAAGCTGGTGGATGTTGGAGTGTTTAAAAAAACAGTGTAATAATGTGATTAGTCAGTCAGAGTCTTGGCTTGATTGTGAGCAATCAATGGACCTGCACCTGCTGGCAGCCTGGAAAAGTTTTTACCATTTGGTTCCATTAATTATACCATCAAAGCCGTCATCACATGAAGGGGTGAGACTTTGTAGTCTCTGGCTAAAATAAAACCATACATGAATGAAACATACAGTTTCAACAAATAATGGTGATTCTAGGATAATCGTTTTATTTATAAAAGTAGTTTCCAAGAGCCAAATGATAACCCAAAGATGTTCATTTACAGCAAAATAAAGACAGAGAAATACAGTAAATCATCATAATCATCGTTTGAGAGGCTGGAACCAACAAACCGTTTAATGGTGTAATAATTTCAGCTGCACTAAATGAAAATGTTACCGTCAGGCATAATTTAAGGTTTTGCCTACTGGCTGCAGCAGATATGCATTTCAATTTTGTTTTTGTTTTTTTGCCATCGGACAAAGCAGGAAGCACAAGTGGTCCGATGATCACACTTGCAATTACTTGGATCAGGCTATCGAGCAGTATTTCTGTATTTGTGGTACAACTTGTCACATCTGATCAATCAGTTATGACAGTTCAGCAAAAATTGTCTTCTTCAAGCATTTCTAAATAAAAGTATTCTGTATTTATTGTGTTATTCAACTACATATAGTTTAGAAAATACCACTAGTTGACTTCAGCAGCATCTTTTGTTTTGTTAATGTGTACCTAAAGATGGGACTGTTCTTAACGGCTTCACTTTTTTTCATATTTCAGCTCACTCATAATTAGAAACTTTTGGATTGACTTGTCCAGTATTGCAGATTAAGGCAACATGAGGAATAACAGTCAAACATAGGCTCCAATTACAATGTGTGAACAAAAAATGACAAAAGTGGTATGGCAGGCATTTAAAAAAATAAAAATTCAAGGAAAGTATTTGATATATCAAGCTCAAATTTTATGGATACTATTTTAAATGTCCATAATTTATGATTGAAAAAAGTGTCATGGAGATCAGAGATGGTCAAGCAGAAGCTCCCTGAGGTTATGAGATGGAATGACCCATTATTGTTTTCTGATGTGCCGCATCTGTTGCTGCAGTTTGGTTGAGGCTCAGAAAACCACTTGCTTAAGGTAAGGAAACAAGTGGAGTTAAAAGAAAATAATGTTATTATTCTTCTCCAGACCTCTCCTATCACCATCACACTATTTTGTTTCTGATAAACATAATGCACACAGGTGCTGAAAGTCTTCAGTAAAAGCATCACTGAGCACATCAACTGAAACTGACAGGAAAAAATGTTGGCTGGAGAAACGGCAGACAGGCGACCTGAACCTGGTTTTGTACTGTCATTATTAGTCTAAATAGATATTGTTCAGCCATATAACCAACTGGTAAATGCATGATGTCACTTAAGCTTCTTAATACCATTTTAATAAGTCGCAACACCAGCATGTTCAGGGTTTCCCATTGTGTTATGGACAAATGTCTTCATGTGTGCTTGGTCATTGTGTTGGTGAAAACTGAAAAATCTAAAGCGCTTCTTGTAAGTTTGAGAACTTATTGTTTTCCATATTTCTGTAGTAATATGTCCTAAAAACATTAAGAGATTTCCACATAACTTCCACAAGTAGAAAAGGAGAATGCAGCTAAACAAATGAGACAAAAAATATTAAACTTTGTCATATTTAGACCAAGGAATCTGATCCAACATTAAATATCTGTGAGCAACAAACGTATGTGAACCTCCAGCATTAGCATTTAAATTGAAAGCTAAAATTAGAGCCAAGTGTTTTCAGTCAGTGGGATGACTGTCAGATGTGAGTGGGCATCCAGTGTTTTTTTCTTTTTTAAACTGCGATCTATCAAAGTTTGAGCTTCACAACATGTTTGTGTATCATGGCACAAACAGAGGAGATTTTTCAGGACCTCAGAAAAAACTTTTGTTGATGCTCACCAGGCTGGAAAAGGTTACAAACCATCTGTAAAGAGTTTCAACTTCACCAATCTAGAGTCTGACAAACTGTGTGCAAATGGTGGAAATTTAGGACCAACGTTATTCTGCAGGAGCTTTCAACCAGTAAGATTAGTCCAAGAGCAAGATCTGCAAATGTAGACGAGTCACAAAGGAGCCCAGAGCCATTTCTGAGACACTGAAGACCTCCCACACAGTGACTGATGCTGATCTTCATGAGTTCACCATCAGGAAAACACTGAACATCAACAGTGTGCTCGTTAAAGATCAGAAAGCTTCTGGAAAAATGTGGACAGATGAGACCAAAACAGAACTTTTTAGTTTAAATGAGAAGTGTTATGTTTGGAGAAAAGAAAACTGTGTATTCCAGCATAAAAACATGATCCCATCAGTGAGACGTGGAGGTGGTAGTATCATGGTTTGGGCCTGTTTTTGCAGCATCTGGGTCAGAACAGCTGACCGTCATTTATGTAACAATTATACCCACGAATTCTAAAGGAAAATATCATCTGTCCATGAACTGAATCTGAAAACCCACTAACATTGTAGAGTTGAGTCTGTTTTGTATGGAAGAATGAAATTTCTCCAAGCTGAATGCAGAACTGATCGACAGAAAACAGAAACGTTTGTTGCAGTTATTGATGCACAAGGCGGTCACACCAAATACTGAAAGCAACAGTTCATGCACTTTTGCCTCTCACAGTTATGTAACACTGAATTATTTTAAATTTTTATTCAGCACTGGATGTGTCTGTACGTACTGGTATCTTAGATCCCTTCTGAGTGGTACTCATAGGATGTGCTATACACTTGCTGCAGTCCATAGATTGTATAAAAGATGGACGTAGCAACCGG